>NC_138739.1:33191865-33444778 GCF_965113295.1 Leuciscus leuciscus | reverse complement strand
CTTCCGGACCTCCATTCTCAGGTCATGAAGGCATGGAAGAGACCATACTCCTCGCGCATTCATCGCTTCCAGCGTTTGAGTTATGCAAACGTGGAGGCGATGCAGGAGCATGGTTACACGTCGATGCCTCCCATTGAAGATTCCTTCGCCAACTATTTGGTGGGTGAGGGGGGCATCGACGCTAAGGACTCCCACCCTGCCATCCAAACCCCTTCAGACCACATCCCGTTTGAATGGCAGGGCGTACGCGGCGGCAGGTCAGGCCTGTGGTACACTGCACACGATGGCTGTGTTGCAGGTGTACCAGGCTGACCTGCTGAAGGACCTGGACCAGGGTCAGGGGCTTATCCCCTGATGCGGTGGCCGAGCTGCGCCGCACCACAGACCTGGCTCTCCGGGCCACTAAGCAGACAGCGGCGGCCATCGGTCGTTCGATGGCTGCCATGGTGGTCACGGAGAGGCACCTGTGGGTGAACCTGGCTGGCATCGGGGAGAAAGAGAGGACCTTTCTCCTCGATGCCCCGGTTTCGCCCTCTGAGCTTTTTGGAACCTCCATCGAGGCGGTGGTCGGAAAGTTTAGAGAGGCGAAGGCGCGCTCGGCAGCATATAGGTTGTGCATACCGCTCCGGTCCAGGTCCACACCCAGACGCCCCCTGGGGTCCTGGCCCGTCTCGCTTCGAGGAGCATAGGCAGGACCAGCGGGACTCGGTCGCCGCTCGTGCCCCTCCTCTTACCCGGAGCAAGGCTATGAGACGGCGCGAGTCCAGGAGGAGAAGGCGGGGGAGTAAGGAGAGAGGACTTCCGGGCTAGGCGTGAGGAGGATCGCCCTGGAAGGGATAGATAGACCTTTTTCCTCTTGTACGCCCGCCTTCCCTCTTTCCCCGTTTTAGAGTAACATCAGGCCCAGCGGACCTATGATGATGTTCTATTAATCTGACGGTCTGCATTAGGCTTGGTGTATAGATGAACGGACAATAGCTATGTTTCTTTATTTGGCCTTCGTTCTTCTTAGAGCGGCCTTAAAAAAAATTAAAAATACAAAATAAATATATATATGCCATTAATTTAGACATCGCAAGTCCTCATAGCTTAGGTGCTTATAATAAGCTAGCGTTTAAACAGTATATGTAGTAGGCTTCCTCTCCATATGAGAGTCGTACTGCTGAGGCCTCCATATACTTATTGTATGTTCAGGCTTACTCTACTTTCAGAGTCATCCTGCAGAGGCCTTCATGCAAATAGCTAGCTAGCTTTTGTCAGTATATGTAGTAGGCTTCCTCTCCATATGAGGGTCGTATTGTTGAGGCCTCCATATACTTATTGAGCCTAGGCGGGCTAGTTATTGCTGGTATATGTGTTAGGCTTCCTCTCCATATGAGAGACGTACTGCTGAGGCCTCCATATACATATTGCATGTTTCAGGCTCCCTCTACTTTTAGAATCATCCTGCTGAGGCCTTCATGCAAATAGCTAGCTAGCTTTTGTCAGTATATGTAGTAGGCTTCCTCCCATATGAGGGTCGTATTGTTGAGGCCTCCATATACTTATTGAGCCTAGGTGGGCTAGTTATTGCTGGTATATGTGTTAGGCTTCCTCTCCATATGAGAGTCGTACTGCTGAGGCCTCCATATACATATTGCATGTTTCAGGCTCCCTCTACTTTTAGAATCATCCTGCTGAGGCCTTCATGCAAATAGCTAGCTAGCTTTTGTCAGTATATGTAGTAGGCTTCCTCTCCATATGAGGGTTGTATTGCTGAGGTCTCCATATACTTATTGTATTGCTGGTATATGTGCTAGGCTTCCTCTCTATATGAGAGTCGTACTGCTGAGGCCTCCATATACATATTGCATGTTTCAGGCTTCCTCTACTTTAGAGTCATCCTGCTGAGGCATTCATGCAAATAGCTAGCTAGCTTTGTATCGATGGTTTGTATGCGAGATTGGGCGGTTTTGAATTTGATTGTGCGGGTAAAAAAGGGTTTGGGCGGGTGGACAAAATTTGGGCTGGTTTGGGGTCAGTTCGGCGGTTTTCAAACATCTACATTTTAAAGTCAAATTGGTTAAAAAACTAAACTAAAGTGTGCATGTAGACGTAGTCCATACAATCAGTCATCATGGCCCTGTCCCAAATGGCACCCTAAGCACTCGTGGTCTTCCTACGAGTCCGCACTTTCGTGACGTAATGTCGCTTTGACTGTCAGGAACAAGTCTGCTCGGCAAAAGTGCGCATCTAGGGCGAATATCGACCGCAGAGGGTTTTTTTCTACAGAGCATAAAAGTGAAATTGTGATTGAAATTGGATGGAGACAGACTGTTTGTTCCCTTGGTGAAGTTGTGGCCTACCACAAAGGCTCTTCAAATCACACAAGATGGCTGGTCGTAAGGGAAAAGAAAAGGACAATATATCTCACATGACATGAGCATGTTCGTGAATTATGTTCGAGAGCAACAGTAATAACCTTTTACAGTAAAAACAATAAGAAAGCAATTTTATATGCACACCTTCATGGAAACAACAAACACTAGAATGGATGACATTTTGAAAGAACTTCAAGAACGCACACCAAAAAAAAAAAACTTTGTGTGTTTTTATTGCCTCTTGTATTGATGTAAAGCACACTGGTCAACTGGTGTTGTGTTTAGTAGTGCTATAGAAAAAAAATTGACATTGACATTGACTATCATAAGCCATTGGCTAATAAATAATTTTACTCACCAGTTTGTGTTAGAGGCTAAGTATAAGTTTAGCATAGATATATTTTAAACTCGCTCTACACTCTGACTGAGTTTCGCTCTCCGATCTGTACTATTTCAGCTCAATGGATGCTCAGTGTATCTGTATTTGACGTACCGTAAACTCTAGTGTGAAGGCAATATTTTTATTTATTTATTTATTTATTTTTTGGTTTGCCGCCTTTGTTTTAGTTGGAATTGTTTAATAAACTTTGTTTGGCTGCTTCAGGATCCACCTTTCCTCTCTTTGCCTCCTTTGCTGGACCTGATGTGACACTAATCTTTAACTATTCTAAGAATTGTATTAAACAGATGTTTTTGTAAATTGTTTGACATTTCTGTACATTTTGTAAACATTTAATGAGTTTTTTTTTTTTTTACAAAACACTGAATGACATGAATGATGCATCAACCATTAAATTATACCCATATTAGTCTTCTGTTTATTATGAAAAGTAATTGTATTATATTATAAATTTATATAGATTATAAAAGTTTTAATACAATCTTAGTTGTACTTTATAATATCATACGGTTTTGGCATCTTGTACAAATTATCGTGAGTTGTTATGAGAGTGTGTTGGCTTTATGTGAGTTTGCTGATGTTACTGGTATCTGGCAATTTACTGTCATGTTTAACTTGATAAAGTAATGATGATGGTGAGATGGCAGGTGTTGAAAAAAAAAGTGTGTACAATGTGGTCAGAGCAAACTTGACTTCCTCTGCTGTCTGGTTCAGAGCTGCAGACTTCATCATACATGTGTGGAGGGAACCAGGTTTCAAGATTCAATGGTTTTATTCAACCAGTAACATGAGGATCATCCAACTTCAGCTCTGTGAGTTTATAACATATGAAAATATTTACATGAGCTTAACCATAAATTGTTTCATGTTTAAGGTTCACCGTGGTTTTATGTGGCTAATTAAAAATTAATTTTAATGCATGTTTATTTATTTTTATCTTATAGATGTGTTAATCTGTTGTCGAGCTGCAGTCTCAGATCAACTCACTGATTTGGGATCAAATGTGACCATAAACTGTGATCTTGATGAAAATGAGGTTTATTGGATTTTACTGAAAACACCAGATCCTCCAACAGTGATTCTACGGTCAACCTCAAATCCAACAGCGCCTTTTTACTCAAATAAAACATTCAGAAAGAAATATTCACTGCAATTTAATCATAATCTAGTTATTAATAATGTGACTGCTGATGAATTAGGAGTTTATTACTGTATGAACACACGCACACCTCTAACACTCAGCAACAGCACCAGACTGCACTTCACCGGTGAGTTCATTTACTCTATTGATCAAGACATATTGATGTACAGTGTGAAATTGAGTGTTGATTATTTATTACTTGTTATATTTACTACTTCAGTTTTTTTTTATGAAAATCATAATTATCACTCTCATTGGTTGCTCTACACAGAGATTAATATCTTACATATATATAAGGTTTATAAAATTGCAGTCATTGTGCTCCAGCTGGAGACTGACATTAATAAACTCTGAACACTTTCATCACAGAATCAACTCAACTAACTGAGTGTCACAATCAGACAGCGCTGGAGTGTATTGATCAGAATCAGACACAATGGCAGATTATTATCATCATATCTGCTCTGATGAACGGGCTTCTGCTAATTGTGCTGATCGGTGAGATATTCTTACTGTTTTAAAAATGATCAAATTAAATATACAGTTATATATAATGTTTTATTATAATATATAATACACAATAGTGCAAAAAAAGCAATATAATGATGTTTTTAGGCAGCTGAAGTTTTTTATTACTTTGTTTAGCCTACTTACATTTAACTATTTTTGCTTATATATATATATATATATATATATATATATATATATATATATATATTTACAATTTACGAAAAAAATGTATAAGCGTTATTGTATCTGAATTTACTGTTTCATTCTTAGTTTTTGCTGCTGGAAAAACAGAAAAGTTGGACAAACACATTCACACTGATCTGCGGACACAAGTTATATATCAGCTTCAAGACCCAAACCAGCTGTAACGTAAGTTAATTAATATATATGTATTGCTAAATTTCATTACCCTAAGTTTTAACTAATGATTTTAATTGTTATTAATTAATTAATTATAATGCAATTCTACTGACCTGTTATGCCAACAAAATATTGTAGCTTTTTGTTTTAATTCATATCATCTGCAGGTGAATGCTATAAGCAAAGTGGAAAATATTCAGCAAGCAAACAGCATCTGTCTTTGACTATATAACATGTTCTTAAAATATCATGTGCTTAATTCAAGAA
Source organism: Leuciscus leuciscus (assembly GCF_965113295.1). Lineage (NCBI taxonomy): Eukaryota > Metazoa > Chordata > Actinopteri > Cypriniformes > Leuciscidae > Leuciscus > Leuciscus leuciscus. The sequence goes on along the minus strand of NC_138739.1, from coordinate 33,439,740 downwards.
TATAATATTTTATGGTGTAATATATGGGCACATACTGTAAGTAAGTCTTGGCTACAAAAAAACTATTGAAAATGTCATTTGTAAACAGTCCATCTTTTATCAAGCTTCAGTTAATATAGTATCGATGTGAAATTCTTTATCTTTTTCAGTCAGGATTTGCACGTGTTTGCACCTACCAATAAATTGACTAAAAACAAGTCTACTGTTTTTTTTAAATGGCATGAGTCACACCTCCATTATACATATTTATATCAATATGTAGGCTATATATATATATATATATATATATATATATAATTCGTATTTAGCACAAGTCCACACAGTGTAAGTACACAGGCTACACAGTGTGGTTAAACTCAACTGAAGTGTTAAAGCAAAACCAGAAATATGTTCCACTGGTCACTTGAAACCCAATGACAAACAGAGTCTCTCACCTTTGTCTAGAGTTGAGGTTTAACCTTAAACCGAGTGCCAGTACCTTCATACATTTATGTGTCTCAGTTCTCACAGTCGTCTTAAACTCAAATGGAAACAGCAGAATTGCAGTATCTCTGCTTTGTCTACTGTATATCTACACATTTATTGTCAGAGAACTTGACAAGTGTTTGAATGCATGAAAGTTTCACACAAACCAAAGTTTATATTGGTTTGAATGTCCAGAAGATAAACTGTAACTGTCAAATCTGTTGTTAAATATTCACCTCTGATCTTCATTGAGTGTATAAAGATCAGATTTAAGTTTGCCTTGAGTTCTACAGCCATAGATAAAGAGTATTCAGTGACATAAATTTAGTTCTCTTACGAGAGGTCTCTCGTACTGCGTAAGATATCTTACGCTAGGGGAAAATCCTTTTTCCGCGAGATATTGAAGCCAAAAATTATCCTTAATTTTGTAATAATGCAAAACGCGTTGCGGCAGCATGCAGACATAGGCGAGGCAGTTCGCGCGCCTATTGGCTGCTCTGCGGCAACTGCAGCAGCCTATCGAGCGAGGCCTGGCGTGACGCCAGACCCAATCAGGGCACTTCGCGCCCGCTGCGTCATGTCCCGCCTAAATGGGCGTGGTCTAGGCCTATAAATACCGCTCGCAGGCAGCTATTATCTGATTTTTCATCCTTCAAGCGAAGCACACGCATCGCTGGAGCTGGAGAAGAAGCCGCGCCGTCTGAGAGAGAGCACCTTCAGCGGGACGAGTCACTGAAGTCGCTGGCCGCGCCGCCTTCCTGCCTTCCTGCTGCGCTTTCCGGCGCTTATATCCTTTCTATTACACTGTACTCTATTTGTGTGTGTGTGTCGCCGCCGCGACACACATTCTAAAAGAGCTAGCGTCTTTTTCAAGATGCCTTCCTGCGGCTCGTGCAGAGCCACACTCAGCAACGGGGACCGCCACGTGGTTTGCGTTTCCTGCCTGGGTGAGGAACATGCAGTTCTCGCGCTCGCTGACGGCGGCTGCCCTCACTGCGAGCTGATGACTATGGCGACTCTGAGGACTCGCCTGGCCTTCTTCACCGAGACTGCTCCCCCGCCCGCCGCGGCGTCGCGCCGTAAAAAGCGCCGTGCCCAGCGGGTCCCGGAACCCTCCCTCAGCCGCCAAAGCTCGCCGGTTCGCCCGCTTGCTTCCCCGGCTTCGTCAGCCTCGCTTCCTGACGGACAGCGGCCGCCGTCTGCCGCCGCTTCCGTTGACATCGCTGATGAGGAAGCCCTGCTGGGAGAGGATGATTCCTGCTCTATCCTGGCGTCAGGCAGTGAGGATTGGGCGGGCTCTAAGGACCCCGCACCCCCTGCCCGCACGTCATCAGGCAAGAGAGCGTCCATCGAGACGGAGCTCATGCGAGTACTCGCACAGGCCGCGGCGAGCCTCGGCCTCGAGTGGTCTTCGCCTGAGCAGCCCGCTCACAACCGGCTGGATGGATTTTTCCTGCCTGGGGAGCGCGCTTCGCCTGCGTCCAGACCGGCGCCTTTTCTTCCTGAGTTACACGAAGAAGTCGCCAAGTCCTGGAACGCCCCCTATTCAGCTAGAGTGCGTCCTGCTGTTTCTTTGGCATTCTCCGCAGTTGACGATGCCAAGAACAAAGGATACCTTTCGCTGCCGCCGGTCGAAGAGGCCCACTTATGCCCGCCCTCCGCTGGACGGCGCGCTAAGTCGGCCCTACCCTCTAAAGCTTGCCGCACGACGTCAAGCCTGCTCCGCCGCGCTTTCTCCGCCGCCGGGCAAGCTGCGTCAGCGCTGCACACCATGGCAACGCTTCAGATCTTCCAGGCCGATCTCCTCCGTAAGCTGGATGAGGAAGGACCTGACACGATCTGCGTGCCGGACTTAAGAAGTGCCACGGACCTCGCTCTCCGTGCTACTAAGTCTGCAGCGCAGGCCATTGGACGGAATATGGCCTCTCTCACCGTGACTGAGAGACATCTTTGGCTGACGCTCTCGGAAATGGCCGAGTCTGAGCGCACCGCGTTCCTTGACGCCCCGCTTTCTGCCACAGGCCTCTTTGGATCCTCCGTCAAGGATTTTGCGGAGAGATTCGCAGAGGTACAGAAAGCGTCACAGGCTATGAAGCACTTCCTCCCGAAGCGCTCCAGCTCTGCAGCAGGCCGTGCGAAACCGTCTGCTCAGAGCTCACAGCCACAGCCACCGTCCACTGCCTCCACTTCACAGCGCCGCCAGGCCCGAAGCGCGAGACCGCGCTCCCGCTCATCCGGTCGCCGCCCCGCCGCGCGTGGCCCGCGACCTAGGATTACGGTGAAGCCCGAGGCCCCGAAGTCGTCCTAGCACAACTAGGAAAACGACGGTGTTCAAGTCCCGCTGCGGCCAGACTCACACCAAAGCTATTCGCTCGTCCAGTTCCAGCAAATGTGACTGTTCCAGTGTTTTCTGCAGCCAACAAGTCGGTTCTGTCACCCGCTTGCCTGCATACAAATGCCGTTTTAACGGCTACCCAGATAAATCCCCAAAAGAGTGTATTTTCTGGTGTCCCGGCCACGGCCGATGGTGTCTCATGTGTAGTAAGAATGCCCACTGCCCAGTGCCCATCTCTACACACAAGCACAGCCTGTCACACAGGGCTCGCGCACATAAAACCGACTCAGATCGGTTGCGCTTCAAACATGGTGAATGTGCCCACTACCCAGTGCCCACTAACACCACGTTATGCATGTCTCACGGTTTCTGTAAAAACGAAACCAACGTGCACTCGCTTCACGCAAGCGAACGATGCTTTCGGTGTGATAAATGTGCCCGCTGTCCCGTGCCCACATCCACACATAGACATGACAGTTCCCACGGGAACCGCCCAGCCCTCCCCCTCGCGGTTGACCACCGCAGAGGAGTCGAGCGCGGGCAATCTGCCCGCTGTTATCAGCGCGCCCCATGCCTCAAATGTCACAAGCGCGACGCTTGTGTTGCAGCACGCCGAAGCTTCTCCATCGCTGAGCGAGCGGAGCGCGCTTCGTATTCAACCCCTAGCTATCCATGCAGACGCATGGGCAAAGCTGCCCGGGGTTTCGAAGTGGGTGCTGAACATTATAAAAAGAGGCTATTCGCTGCAGTTTCGCCGACGCCCTCGCCGCTATGTGGCGCGCGTCGAGACCACGGTAAAAACAGAAGTAGCACATTTACTTCGAGCCGAAGTGGCGAAACTATTGAGCAAAGGGGCCATAGAGCCTCTCTCTCAAGTTCAGAGCGAAGGAGGGCTATACAGCAGATACTTCCTGGTACCGAAAAAAGACGGGGGTCTCAGACCCATACTAGATCTAAGGCAACTGAACAAAGTGCTTGTGAAGCGACAGTTCAGGATGCTCACGACCAGACAAATCCTTGTGCAGATTCGCCAAGGAGATTGGTTTTATGTCAATAGATCTGAAAGACGCGTATTTTCAAATACAGATAGCGTCACGTCACAGGCGATATTTGAGATTCGCCTTCGAGGGCCAGGCATATCAGTACACAGTCCTGCCGTTCGGTTTGTCCCTGGCACCCCGTACATTTACGAAGTGCATGGATGCGGCGCTCGCACCCCTCAGAATGAGAGGCATGCGAGTACTGAACTATTTGGACGATTGGCTGATTCTAGCGCAATCTCGCGCAGTGCTCATAGAACACACGACCATTTTACTCGATCACCTCGAGGATTTGGGTCTCAGTGCCAATTGGGCGAAGAGCTCTCTGTCACCCAGTCAGAAGATATCTTTCCTGGGCACAGAATTGGACTCGCTGTCCATGATAGCGCGACTATCACCACAGCGCGCGGTAGACATTCAACGCACAGCGAACTCGTTTCGCTGCGGCGCGTCTGTCCCGCTCAAGAAATTTCAGAAGATGCTAGGTCTCATGGCCTCAGCATCATCAGTGCTCCAGCTGGGCCTGCTCCGCATGCGCCTGCTGCAGTTTTGGCTGAAAGCGCGAGTCCCATGCAGAGCGTGGGCATCCGGTTCGCTTCGCCTCAGGGTCAATCAGAAGTGCGTCACAGCTCTGAAACCTTGGAGAGCGAACGACTGGTACCAATCAGGTGTAAGCCTGGGGACTTCCTCGAGGGTGAAAGTGGTGTCCACGGACGCGTCCACCTCGGGATGGGGAGCGCTGCTCGAGGGCAGACCGTTCTTCGGCCAGTGGTCGGAACGGGAAAAGCTCCTGCACATAAACTGCCTCGAAATGCTGGCAGTAGACAACGCGCTGACGCGTTTTTGTCCCCAAATAAAAGGACGCCACGTCTTGGTCCGTTCGGACAACATGTCTGTGGTGTCCTACATAAATCGCCAGGGCGGCCTCAGGTCCAAGAACCTGTACAGGCTGGCAGAACGCCTCCTGGTATGGGCTCAGTGCAACCTGCGCTCGCTCATAGCAGCGCACGTGCCAGGGCTCCTGAATATAGGACCGGACAGACTGTCCAGGAACAATGTTCCGGCAGGCGAGTGGTCTCTACACCCACAGACAGTCCAACTGCTGTGGAAGAAATTCGGCAGAGCGGAAGTAGACCTGTTCGCGTCTCAAGAAAACGCTCACTGTCCGGAATTTTTCTCCAAGAGCAGGGACGCGCTGGCCCATGTGTGGCCCCGCCGCCCGCTCTATGCTTTTCCCCCCGTCTCTCTCCTGCCTCAGGTGATAGAACGGATCAGGGAAGAAGGATGCTCAGTATTGCTGGTGGCACCGTTCTGGGAAAACCAACCTTGGTTCCCAGTCGTGATGCAGTTAGCAAGTACTGCCCCGTGGCCAGTACCAGTGAGGAGAGACCTCCTCTCACAGGCCCGCGGCTCAATCTGGCATCCTCACCCGGAACTATGGTCCCTTCATGTCTGGGCCATCAACGGGTACATGTTGGACTCCCTAAAGGAGTATTAAACACGATCACGAAGGCTAGAGCTCCGTCTACGAGACGGCTCTACTCCTCGAAATGGTCAGTGTTTTCGGGCTGGTGCACAGCCCGTGGTGTGTCACCCACAGACTGTGGTGTGACGGAGGTGCTTTCCTTCCTACAAGAGCTGTTGGATGAGGGCAGGGCCCCCTCCACGCTCAAAGTTTATGTGGCGGCTATAGCAGCGTTCTCAGGAACAACGCTTGGTCAGTCAATAGGAAGGAACGATTTAGTCATCCGCTTCCTTAGAGGGGCTAAGAGACTGAATCCTCCCAGACCTCCCTCAGTCCCCGTATGGGACCTTTCTACGGTTCTGGAAGCCATGAAAGGTGCGCCATTTGAGCCTTTACAGTCAATTGATGTGAAACACCTGTCTTTCAAGACGGTGTTTTTGCTGGCTCTCGCTTCAGTGAAGCGCATAGGGGATCTACACGCGCTCTCTGTGAGCGCGGCGTGCATGGAGTTTGGGCCTAATGACTCAAAAGTTCCAAAATCCCTCAACACACCGTTTAGGGCGCAGGTTATCTCCCTGTCAGCCCTACCGGTCCCTGATGAGGAAAGAGACGCGAGCCTCCTTTGCCCAGTCAGGGCATTACGAGCTTATGTGTCTCGCTCGTCTGTTTTCAGACAGACGGAGCAGCTCTTTGTTTCTTTTAGCGGACGTTCTAAGGGACTAGCCGCGTCGAAACAGAGCCTATCCAGATGGATAGTTGATGCTATAGCGCTGGCATACGCCTCTAAGGGCATGCAGTGCCCGTTGGGTGTCAGAGCGCACTCCACGAGAGGCATGGCCTCTTCGTGGGCCTGGTCAAGTGGGATTGCCTTGCAAGATATTTGTATGGCGGCAGGCTGGGCCTCCCCGTCTACATTTATAAGGTTTTATAACCTAGAGGTTCCCGCCCTGCAGGCCAGGCTGCTGTCGGTCAAAGTTTACCAGTATTATCTGACCTGATGCTATCAGCTCAGAATGCTGCGTCTACTGAGCACAGCTCAACGTTCGACAGTGAAAAGTAGCAGCACGAGATGTGCCTGGGCAAACTGTGTAAGACCCACATTCCCCCATCAGTTCAGGCTGTACCCCGCCCTGTCTGTATGATGAAATTCGCGTCTCAAGCGACGCTGCCATATGTGGAAGAGTGCGGCTTCGCCCCTCCCTCTTCCCGGACTCCCTGTGAGTTCCCTGAGTGATTGTGCACTATATGTACCCCGGGCTTTCGCCCTTGGGTCTTTGGTGTCAGATCTCAGCATGCACGGCGTTTTGCATTGGGTCCCCTAGCGTAAGATATCTTACGCAGTACGAGAGACCTCTCGTAAGAGAACGTACTCGGCTACTAACGTAACCTCGGTTCTCTCTAGAAGAGGGAACGAGTACTGCGTATCTTGCCGTGCATGCACACGCTCTGGTTGCTTCGATGATGAAAAACCAGATAATAGCTGCCTGCGAGCGGTATTTATAGGCCTAGACCACGCCCATTTCGGCGGGACGTGACGCAGCGGGCGCGAAGTGCCCTGATTGGGTCTGGCGTCACGCCAGGCCTCGCTCGACAGGCTGCTGCAGTTGCCGCAGAGCAGCCAATAGGCGCGCGAGCTGCCTCGCCTATGTCTGCATGCTGCCGCAATGCGTTTTGCATTATTACAAAATTAAGGATAATTTTTGGCTTCAATATCTCGCGGAAAAAGGATTTTCCCCTAGCGTAAGATATCTTACGCAGTACTCGTTCCCTCTTCTAGAGAGAACCGAGGTTACGTTAGTAACCGAGTACGTTTTTTGCAAAGTTTGCTGTTTCAGTATTTGTAGATTATTTTTTTCATGTTTCGATGGTATATTGGAACACAACGATAAGGATTTTATACGTTTTGAAAGCTATTTACAGTGTTGACCCTTCTTCTTCATAACCTTTGTAATTCACTCTGGCATGCTGGATATCAGCTTCTGGGCCAAATCCTGACTGATGAAGATCCATTCTTGCCTTATTAGTGCTTGTGTTGATCACAATCTGTGGGCTTCTGCTTGTCCACTCGCATATGTGTGTGTGTGTGTGTGTGTGTGTGTGTGTGTGTGTGTGTGTGTGTGTGTGTATATATATATATATATATATATAATATCTACATGAAGAAACAACAATCATTCTATCAAACTGTTAAATCCTCACTCACTGACTGCACTGCCATTCTTTTTCCGTTTGAGGTTAAAAAATGCCGAGATGTCTAAAGCAAATGTGAACTCTGCTCAAGGGTAAACCACCTGTCAAGAACAACATGACACCATATGAGTCATTTATTGTCAAGTGACCAACTCAGAGGAACTGATGGTTTAAGTACTGAGCTTAGCTTTACTCTTTATTTGAGCTAAACCACACTGCTTACACTTCTGCTAAGAAGAGCAAAAGATTTAATGCACAGATTTAATGTCTATTATCTTTTAGGAGATGCAATAAACTTTAACTTGAACAACTGTACCAAATTCAGCTACAGGCATGAAATGTCCAACATAATTATGCACAACATACACTATGAATATATAAAAAATTTACAAAAAATGTGAAATGCTTAGTGACAAAAAAACAATTGGAAAAGAAGCTGCAAAATCCTTGTGTTGCTGTCCTTCACACAACAAACCCACACTACTTACAGAAAGTCAGACTGAACTCTGACTTTGAACTGAATTTTGGCCATTTTGAATGATAAGACTCAAGTAAAAATGCTACAGGTTACATATATTTAAACATTATGGCCTGGTTTCACAGACAGGGCTTAGATTAAGCCAGAATTAGGCCTTAGTTTAATTAGAACATTTAAGTAACTTTTATAAATGCCTTAGAAAAAAAACATTACTGGTGTGCATCTTGAGACAAACCAATGGCACTGACATATTTTAGATATGGCAGTGCAAGTTGCTTTCACTAAAAACAGCTCAAACTTGCATTGTAGTTTAGGAATAACTTTAGGAATATTTTCAAACAACCTGTTTATGTTTTAAATTTTAAGTTAACCTAAATTTTTTTGCGCATTTTGTTTATTTAAAATATATATATTTATATATATATATATTTTGGTGAGTGGGATAGGTAGGTGTATGTAGGTGTATGTTGGGGAGAGAATCTGTGTATGAATGTGTTGTGTATGAATGAGTTTATGTGTATTTGTAATGTTGTTATTTATTATTATTATTATTATTATTTTTTTTTTTTTTTTATGTTTTGTTTTTGTATTCTGTATTTGTGTTTATAGGACCCTCTTGAAAATGAGATGTTGCATCTCAAGAGGCTATCCTTCAATAAATTCAAATTCAAATTCGAATAGGTTTAAGCCTTGTCAGTGAAACCAGGGCCATATTTCATATATAACATATATTTCAAAGTTTAAAGGGTTAGTTCACTCAAAATACAAATTCTATCATCATTTACTCACACTCATGTCATTCCAAACCAGTAACAATGACTTTAGTTAATCTTCGAAACAAAAATGGAGATCAAAACCAGCCGAAAGCTGTGAGTGTGTGTTATTAATCAGGAATGGTTCAGTCTGGCCAGAGAGCTTCCCAATGTTTACACTTTAGGTCAGTATGCGGATACAAGACGGTCTTTTGTGTCTGTTCGACCACATGAGTGTTTACACTATGAAAGTAATCCGGTTGGATGTGTTTTTGACTACCTCTGGAAGTGGTTGAAAGTGGACAAACTCAAAGCGTTTTAGACCCTGTTAACACCTGTATTTAGTGTCACTTGTGATCCGATCGACCAAAACACATCTTAATACCAGGTGTAAACAGGGCCTAAAAACTTTCACAGAAATGCCATTCTGGGTCCTTTAATTGTGTTTAATTGTGTTTTTCTAATTTAATAACTAATTAATCCTCATCCTCACAGAGTCAATCAAATCTGGACATCTTTCTGGGGCTTCGCCTCCACTTTCACCTTCATCAGTAGCTCTATAAATCCTGTTCTTTACACTTTTGCTGGAAAGTCCTACATTAAACGTGAAGGCCTGGCCTTCATGGCACGTCTGTTTGAGAGCTCAGGGATCGAGTCCACACGAAAGATCCGGCAGAGTCAGAAGAATCGAGAACGAGAGAAGAAAGAAGAGGTCGACTATCCCAACAATAAAATCTGATTCCACCACTAGCGCTAATGCTAGCTTGTACATTAAAGTAGAGAAATGAGAAGTGACCACAGCATAAACTTAGCAGGAAAGTTTTGTCTTGTTTGGGTTATTTTTGAATCTTTGTATTTGCTTTATGCATTTGTATAAGTTAGACTGAGGGATGCTCTGCACTTGAACAAGTGCACTTAAGTACATCTACAGTAACACAGTGTACTTGTGCTATATGTTGTTAAAATAAATGTCATCTGGTTTAATATTTTGTTATATGATGACATTTTAAAGCGTGGCTTAAGTATCCAAATACAGCATCACTGTATAGAGTATTTCAAAGATTTAGTTCAGGTGTTTATCCAGTAGAGGGCGCCACACAACAGTGAGACAACCACTGAACAACTCCTTCTTCTTCACTGTATTTCTATATTATTTTCTAGTTCTGATCATAACCTGCACTGTGTTCTGTTATATTTATGCTTAAAACAAAGAAGAATGACTTCATTGAAGTAGTATATTCTCAGAAAAGTCATAACAGCTTAAACAGTTTGGATTCTTAGTTGAAGTCTTTTATCTTCTTGAAAACATGACAAAAATATGGTATGTTTGATATTCAAGGTGGTAAGGTGCACATTTGCATCTTTCCCAAAGAATATGTACATAGAGGTGAACGTGATTTCAACAAGGAGGAAGTTTCCTAAATCAACATCCTGGAAAAACATCCTTATCAACCAATCAAATGTTAGGGTTAGGTTTAGGGCTACTGTTAGGTTTACTCTTGGGTTAATGTTAGGGGCTTGAACACCATCTTTATCAACCACTAGTTGTCCACTGATTTTAGGGCTAGTTTATGGTTTGTGTGAGGTGTGGGGTTCTGGTTTGACTGGAATGTTGTTTCAGGACCAACAAAGATCTGAACCGTGTGGAATCCACGTGTACCAGATGTGGGCCGGATCTGGGCCGACACTGTTGCTGTCGGGAGGAACTAAACAAACAAAAAATAAAACATTCATTCCAGGTGTGCAGAATGCATCGTACATTTGTTCCTACTGGAACTTTCAATTTGTGGGATTTTACAATTTGTGATTAATAAAAAGGTCTGATGTCATGCAGTTGAAGACACCAACTCATTTTGTGGAGTGTGTCTCTATAACAACTTGTATAGCAGATCTCAACTTTGAGCACCATGTTTCATCTTTATATACAGAGTAAAAACATTGACTGATGTGTAATGAGTCAGACTTGGTAAATGAAATGCAGTTATAATTCGAACATAATTATGAAATAACATATAGTAGACATAATAGATTTAACACTAGTAAACACAACATGAAGAAAGAACACTTGTGGTACAGAATTGTCAAGACAGCAACACACTGACCGACTCATCTGACCTTTAGCAAACAATGTTCCTTTTTTAGTGTCTCATACATTTGAAATGCTTGTTCTGTTTTATTATCATGGTGTTTTGGTTTCCTTTTTTCCCTGACTGTGTTCCCTACTTAGTTTCCGTTTGACATTGATTACACTCCTCATGTATTTAAGGCCTGTGTTTCTCTAGTTCTTTGGTCTGGTATCGTCAGTGTTAAACGTGGTTGTGTTTATGGTTTCCTCCTGCGATCTCATGAGTTTTCTGTGTGGATTTAATAAAGACTGTTTTTGTTCTCTACCCCTTTCACTGTGCGCTTAATGCAACAACAAACCATGACAATTATAAAATGCAGTTCACATAGCAAGAATATAACAGCACTAAATCAGATCGATATTTCAATGAGCTTCTGCAAACTTGCGGTATGTTTGATGCATGGAAATATATGAAACCAAAAGGCATTTTTCTGCAACTCATCAGATCTATTCAAATATTGACTTCATCTTTACAGACAAGAGAATGTTACCATTACTCAGATTATGTGAATACACAGGTAGAGTTATTTCTGACCATGTAGTGATCACTCTCTGCTTTCAAATCAACATACCATCACGGGGTGTGTGGAGATTCAGCTCTAGATTACTGGCAAATTAGAAGTTTGTTGAATTCTATCTAATCAGATATATTACTTCCTTGAAACAAACCGTGCCGGGTATGACTGACTGTAACTTCTGGGAGATGTTGAAGGCAAAATTCATACAGTGCGGGCATGACGGAAAAAAGAATGGAGTGAAGAATGAAGGAAAATCAGATTATCTCAAGGATAAACGATATAGATCAAGAGCATTCTAGATCTCCACCGCTGCCCTATATAAGGAGAGAGGAGTGTTACAGTCAGAGATACCTTAACCATAGAGGCAGAGGAGAGGTTATATCTGAGATCTAAACAGCAAGAATTTGAGTATGGCGAAAAGGCTAGCAAGTTGCTTTTGAGACAGAAAAATGAAACTAGTTATGTAACAGAAATGTAGAAGTCACATGGAATAACCACAGACCAGTTAAGCATTAACAAGCAGTTTATTATTATTTTTTATGAGGAGCTGTACACACCAGAGCCATGTGACAGTGAGAACACAGCACACTGTTTTGCCACTTCATCAGTGAACAGGATAAAGTCAGTCTTCAACAATCCATATCAACAGTGGAGATCGAACAAGCGGTTTGTTACATATTCCCTGTGTGTGTTCCTGGACTTTTATATTGAAGTGTATTCTCAGAGTCGGTCTGGCAGTCAGTAATTAGGAAAATTCATTCAACATCTGTTTGTGTCAGGCATGGATTACTGCAATTTAAGATAATCCATAGGCTACACTTTTCTAGGAGTAAACTGGCAAGAATATTTCCAGAAATATGACATGTTCTAGATGTCACAGAGAAGAGCCCACTTTGGGTCATATGTTCTGGACATGTCCACAGCCGGCGATGATGGAGGGAGGAGCCATGGAGGAATGGAGGAATGGTGAAGAGGGCCGCCATGGGGATGACAGGATCAGCCTTGTTTATAGTCATAAAAGCATGTAGGTTTGTGTGTGTGTGTGTGTGTGTGTGTGTGTGTGTGTTTGCTTGTTTTACTTCAGTTGAACTTTTTGAATTTATTGATATTTGTTCTGCTTATACATCTTTATATAGTTTAATGTATTGTTATAACATTAATATTTCTCCTGATTTTGACATACTGTATATTCTTTTGTATTGCATGATTGTATTGTGTTACTATATGAACAAAATGCTTTTGATACCTATTGTCATCATACTGTTTCTGGTGTGACCTGATGCCATTATTTGATGCGTTTCATTGACTAGTAAGGAGTGGTGTTTATGTGGAAACTCTCAGCACAATGTTTGTCATACACACACACGGAGAGTTCAATGGCCCTCATTTATCAATCTTGCGTAGAAACGGGCGTATATGTTGCCGTAAGATTATGCTTACACTCCTCTCACCGCCTGATTTATGAAGCTGTGCGTACCTTTGAAATCCAGGTGTACGCAATACCTGCCTTTGATAAATGCCGCGGCTGAAAACGATCGTCATCAGACCTCTATGACATTTCTGGGATACATCATCTGTCAGGAGGGAGTAGCTATGGATGAGGGCAAGGTCAAGGCGGTTTTGGAATGGCCTCAACCACGCATAGTAAAGGAACTACAACGATTCTTGGGGTTCGCCAATTTTTACAGGCGCTTAAGGGTTAGTTCACCCAAAAATGAAAATTCTGTCAGTAATTACTCACCCTCATGTTGTTCCAACCGCGTAAGACCTTCGTTCATCTTCGGAACACAAATTAAGATATTTTTGATGAAATCTGAGAGCTGATCACTTCTCCGTAGGCTGCTAGGTGGCCCAAACTTGCTGGCCCAGAAAAGTTATTAAAGAGATCGTTAATATAGTCCAAGTGACTACAGTGGCTCAATCTTAAGTATCTCAAGCGACGAGAATACTTTTTGTGCGCAAAAACAAACAAAAATAACGACTTTATTCCACTATTCATTTCCTGGGCCACTAGTTGGTTCACGTAGTGTTTTTGCGCTGCGCGTCACACACATGACCAGCGTCGGCCAATAGTGAGCCTACGTGGTGACGTGTAACACAGACGCGCTGCGCAAAAAACACTTACGAGGCCCAGAGAGAAGGAAATGAATAGTGGAATAAAGTCGTTATTTTTGTTTGTTTTTGCGCACAAAAAGTATTCTCGTCGCTTGAGATACTTAAGATTGAGCCACTGTAGTCACTTGGACTATATTAACGATCTCTTTAATAACTTTTCTGGGCCAGCAAGTTTGGGCCACCTAGCAGCCTACGGAGAAGTGATCAGCTCTCAGATTTCATCAAAAATATCTTAATTTGTGTTCCGAAGATGAACGAAGGTCTTACGCGGTTGGAACAACATGAGGGTGAGTAATTACTGACAGAATTTTCATTTTTGGGTGAACTAACCCTTTAATAAGAAACTTCAGTTCTGTCGCCGCTCCCTTAACTACCATGACTCATCTCGCCTCATCTGGTCAACCCACTCTCAGCAGGCATTCCAAGATCTCAAAGCACGATTCACATCCGCTCCAATTCTTCATTATCCTGACCCAAATCTCCCATTCATAGTTGAGGTTGACGCTTCGAACACAGGTATAGGGGCCATACTTACAGTATAGTCAGCGTCATGGAATTCCAACCAAAATGTTTCCCTGTGCATTCTACTCAATAAAATTGTCCCCAGCTGAACTAAAGTACGACGTGGGCAACCGTGAACTACTAGCCATGAAGGCTGCGTTGGAGGAATGGCGGCACTGGTTAGAGGGAGCACAGCACCCTTTCACGATTCTCACAGATCACAAAAATGTGGAATACCTGCACTCAGCTAACGATTGAACCCCAGACACTGGGACACACACACCTGCAGTTTATTATACACACACTACTTAAGCACACCACTTACACAGTATCAGTGCAAAGTCTTGTTTTGCCCCGGTGAATATTTCTGAGCATTTATTCCTGTTTATAATAGTTTTTTTCCCTGTATTTGACTTGGACTGTTTTTCGTACCTTGATTCTCTGCTGCCTACCCTGACCTCGGCCTGTTCCTGTTTATGCTGTCGCAATTGTATATTTTACTGCTTGTGAATCTGACTATCAATAAACTGCAGATGGATTCTCACTCCGATGACGCTTCATTACACAGTAAACAAATAGAAACAATTTTAAGATACACTTAAAGCACTTTTAAGATATTATTCAACATTTTTATAATTTAATAAAAAAAAATCTATCTTGCTTCCATCATGCTCACTTCATGTAAATATATACAGTACTGTGAAAAAGTTTTAGGCATGTTAGTACCAAATAATATAGTTTTAAGACACAGAAGGAAATAGTAGTTTACATTTCCAAACATTCATTTTGACATTGATTGTAATAATCCAGTAACATGTTCGTAGTAACGTTTGTCTTTGTGTGCGCGCGTGTGTGTGTGTGTGTGTGTGTGTGTGTGTGTGTGCGTGTGCGCGTGTGTGTGTGTGTGTGTGTGTGTGTGTGTGTGTGTGTGTGTGTGTGTGTGTGTGTGTGTGTGTGTGTGTGTGTGTGTGTGCGCAAAAGCAGAGTATTTGTATGTACCGCATTGTTGTATTGTGTTTTTGTGTTATATGAACACAATGCTAACTGAAGTCTGTTCTAGTCAGTCTGGTTCTTAATACATAGATACGTTCAGTTTGTCTTTGTCTCTTTTAGTTTGCAGAAGTGTATCACCTGATGCCATTGTTTGATGATTTATCAGAATAGTGTTGCTGTGGCTCCAGGATACTGTAGTTATAAACATTGCCACAAGTAAGAAGAGTCCAGTCCTATTTCTTCACAGATTTCTATACTGAAATACATCAAGAGCCTCATTTGGCCCTCAAAGAGCCCCAGTTACTGTAAAGAGCCCAACACCATGTCTCTGGACATTATGATCATTTGCTCGGTTCACTCTGTTCCTCTTCTGATTAAGCAGTTATCATTGTGCATGAAATGTTACGTGTCAAAATTATGCAATATTCAGCACACAAGACAGAAGTATCCTGGAGTGAGTGACGTACAGTAAGACATGAATAAAGTTATAATGGGATTTGGGACCAAAAAATTATTAATTTGCTGTCAGGAATTAATATTTTTTGTCTAAACGATGTGCAGTTTTAATCTTAAGAAATATAAAATGATAAATATAAAATGATCTTCCAGTATTAGTGTTAGAGCTGTGTATCAGTTTTTATCTGTTTTATCTTTTGCACGTGTGTACAAATACATTGTTTTAATTGGTGTGATATCAGGAATTAACGAGCATGTTTGGTAAATGATGTGCAGTACTAACATGAAATGATACAAAATACATTTAATACTGTCAAACACAGCGTGACAAAGAACATTTGTGGTAAAGATGGAAACTTACTGTCTTTTGCACCAGAGAAGAACCAAAGAAAGATCAAATCAAAAAATAATCAGAAAAAGCTTAAAGCTGTTTGTCATTTATGACACTGAGACAGAACAGAATGAGTCAGCTTGAGTTGTTCTGTTTTTCAAGAGAAATATTATGAAACAAACCATAAGCACTGCGGATAATACAGCTGATGCAACACAAATATTAAAGGTCATCATATTTACACTGTCTGCTTCTCCTGTATCTTCTGCTTAGTTTTTAGTGGATTTGTTTCCTGTTTCCATAATGTTCCCATCATTTACATACAGCAGCATTCAGACTGGAGGATCACTAGTTGGTCAAACACTTATTGTATTTAGATTTGAAAAAACTTTCAAAAACTCCTGTTCAGAATAAGGGTTTGTGATGAAGCAAGTGTATTTTCCTGCATCAGGTTGTTGAGTTTGTGTGAGAAGATATTTCTCTCAGAGACTCATCAGGGGAAGTTTCAGTTCTGTTCTTGTACTCCAGGTCCAGACACTAAATAATTATCCTTAATTATACTATACACAATTTTGTCATTATTGTCTCCCCAGTCTACATCAGTGTCTTGAAGTTTCAGATCATGTTCAGTGGAAGAACACGGCAGGAGAACAGAACCACCAATAACAGCCTCTACTGTTTCCTGCAGAGACACTGAAACAACACAAACTGTCCAAACACAAGACTGACATTACTTCATGTGGCCTGAATTTAACTATTAAATGAGTTGTTCAGATGTTCACCTTTGTTTATCAGCACTGCAAACACACAGATGAAAGTCAAAGTTTGATTCCCACACAGACGGGATAAGATGTCCTTGTTGATCAATGATATCATGTTTTGTAAGTGATAGTGATCACTAGATTTAAATAGAAACAGGATCTGTCCTGTTTATAAGCTACTTTAACTATAGTGAGATCTGGAGAACTAGCTGGTGTTTAACAGGTTTTACTAGTGAAGACATTTTTTGAATAGTGAAGGACATTCTGGACATCATAAACAGTAGCAGTCTTTACTTCACCTGTTTCACTTCAACATTTCTCTGAATGATGTCTTATATTCCCTCTGCCATTGAGTCTTAATAAAGAACAGCGCTGCTAGGATCCTGATGATCCTGATATCACCCTCATCCTCAAATCACTCCTCTGGCTCCCTGTCTCACTCACACACAGTGTCTTTATGGTAACGCCGTATGGGAGATTTGGCTTTCTGTTCAGCCACTCCCAGACTGTGGAATGCTCTCCTTACCATCTGAGAACTGTGGATGCTTTTAAATGCGGTCTTTACGCCAGTGACATCCTATTATTATTATTAACACATTATTATGTCTTGGCTTTAGTTTATCATCACTGTAACAGCAGGACAAGATTGCAGAACTTCCAGTGACATCCTGATCATAACCCACGGAGAACAATAAACAAGATAATTGAAAAGAACAGGGAAATACAGCCTGACCTTTTCATGAATTTGCCTTTCAAATGAGCTCAAAAGTAAGACTGTACAATAAGAGACTGTGTTCTCTGACGGGAGGAGAAATTCAGAGATTCAGGATTGTTGTCAGACTAGATGTGTGAGTGAGTGCGCAGGTATAGTGTGTCCCATATACACCGTCATGTCGTGGTTTTGTTTATTATTACCAGTTACATCCTCATTCTAATCATTCTTACAGAGAAAATGACAGAGACATATTTATGCAGATGTAAAAATAAAAAAATAAAAAAGTTTGATAAAATATTGAGACAGAACAGGTAAAAAATTGATGATTTGCTTTATTGTATAAATGTTATTCAGGGTTGAAATTATTGTCCTATTTCACTGTTTACTTTTATCATGACAGGAACTGCACAAACCTGACTGACAGGTTTTGTATTTCTCTTCTTTTTGACTTTTGTATTCAATGTATTATTGCATTTTGCGGTGTGTTTTGTAGTATATGGTCAAAATACTTTGATGCCTATTCATCATACTGTTTCTGAATCACACAGAGGCATTCAGTTTGATTGTTCAATAGTTTGCAGAGGTTTGACCTGATGCCAGTATATGATGTTTTACATTTACTCATAAGAAGAGTGTTGATGTGGAAACTTTGAGCATCAGGATGTTTGTCATACACACACATGAGAAAAGCCCAATCCCATGTGTGTATTGTTATGTTCTGGTGCTGAGATACAGCTGGGCCCTTAGAGAACATTCAGACCCTCACAGGTCCCTCAAAGAGCCCCAGTGAACTGTCCAAAACACACCAAGCGTCAGGAAGGGGTTAGTTGTGATGAGGAGACACTGGCGTTCAGATACTGAGTTTTATCATGTGTGAACCAAACTAAACTAATATACCACTGATGTGCTGTTTGCTTTAAACAGAAACCACATTTCTGCTTTCACACTTTGGATAAAAGCGTCATCCAAATTTACAGTATAAATGTAAATGCAAAACATTTGGTGTTAGTAGAAAGTATAAGATTGTAAATATCCAAACAATTCTGACAGACGCATTATTTCATCAAAACAATTTATTGGGTCTTGAACATCATGAGATCATGCAAATACAATGAAACTATGCTCCATGTTTCCTCTGTTTATACATGAGAATATTAAAGTACATTAACAATTTAACAATTCAGTTACAGCAAATAAAGCATTATTTTCAAGATGAATGTTTACATAATTTAAGGCAGCAACATATTGACAGACTCACTTGTCTTAACTTTAGCCAAAAATGTACATTTTCAAGATCTCATTCTGTTATACAGTAAGAATGCAGTGCATAAGGCAAGAATATAACAGTACAAAACAGTGTCTTTTACATCAGAAAACTGTAAAAACTAAATGTAACTTACAAAGTGGAAAGATAAGGCAAGGATATTTATAGCACACTTTATACAGACTAGTAAAAGCACTTTACTTTAAAGTGATGATCATAAAGGGTATATAGCCATTAAAGCTAGAATATGTAACGTTTGGTCCTTTAGCAGTTGCAGAATAAAATACTTGTGGAGGAACATTAAGTTCTGGTGAATACAAGAGTTGTGAGTCACTCCACTTTTCTGCACAGATTAATCTGATGGTTTGAGGTGCAGCACTTTTGACTTCTTTATCATAATTAGGACTTTGTCCATTTAGATTTTTTTAATATGATTATTTCAATTTTTGAAGTCATAATTTCAACTTTCTTCTCATAAATCTGATTTCTTGCATAATTGACATTTTATGTCAATTTCAACTTTTTAATCTCATATTACCAAAACATAATTGTTTTTTCTTATGTGCAGGAAATTTTCCTACATACTGATCCCAAGGTTACAGGAGATCGTCTTTAACTCAACAACATTAAACTCTCTCACTCCTAACAAATAAATAAATAAATAAATAACGAAAGACAGATATTTAAGAAATTATGTCTTATGATCAGGTCAGTGACTTATATTCTGCTGTTGTTTAGACTGGGCAGAGTTACCAACATAAACACTGTTTTGTGAATCTTGTCTGCGTTTCCCAAAAGCATCGTAAGCTTAAGTAGATCGTAGAGCCTTTACCACCATTTGTGGCTTTAAACAACTTCCACTGTATATAGTGCTAGCCTGACCTTCTGTCCTATACTTACAGGTATGACACAAACACATACGGATGAATGAAAGGAAGAATGCTGTTTCCCACATAATTCATCCTAACATCTGTAAAATAAAACTGTTATAGGCTTAATGTGATCAGCAGGAAATACAGCAACACACACTCACTCAATCGACATGATTATATTCTGTTCTCTGTTATTCAACCAAATCCTTTACACACTCTTATGATTATTTCTTACTTTTTCTATCTAAAGTTGTGGCAGCAAGACTGGAAGCATCAACCTCCTCAACTGACTCTGTGTTTAGCGCTAAAGCTCATGCAGTTTCTGCTGTTACAGTTATACAGTTGTATCATCTGTCATGTACCAACAGCTTTATCATTATTATCAGTTATTACTGATTCATGTGTTCAACCTCACCTGAGCATCTGAACTCATGTCGTGTCTGTCTGTCCTACGACTGCTTGAGTTCTTTCTTTTCCAACATGAGTTCTTTCTTTTCCAACAAACTACAATGAAACCTATAACTATAACTATAATTCCAGATGTAATGCCAACCCCGAGCGAAGGCGATGATGTTTCCACACTGTCTGGTTCTGTTTCTCCTTGGTTTTCTTGTTCAGTCGATTTGGTCACTTGTTCTGCTGTTGATTCTGCAACAAAAAAGTATAACAGGACATTTTACCTCACAGTGATAAAGATAACAGATCCAACTATAATTTATATACAGAAACATTCAGACTGAAACATCACTAGTGAACTTCAAATAAGGGATCAACTTCTTGCAGTATTTAGATTTTAAAGCGAACAACTTTAATTCAATTAAAAACTTCATGCCCTAATCTACTATTTTCACACACCCATAATGATCAGCTGTACAGTGTAATGTTCAGATGAGTGTGAGATGAGGCAAGTGTATTCTCCAGCATCCGCAGAAATAAGTTTGTGGAGTTTGATGGAGAAGTTTCCTCTCTCATACTCCTCTGGAAAAGTTTCAGTTCTGTTCTTATACTCTGGATCCTGTTTCTCCTGTGAACGACTGCTGGGAATTATATCACACACAATCTCATGGCCATTGTGTCTCCAAAACACATGAATTTCTTGAAGTTTCAGATCATGTTCAGTGGAAGAACACGGCAGGAGAACAGAACCACCAATAACAGCATCTACTGTTCCCTGCAGAAACACTGAAACAACAGAAACTGTTATTGACCATATTCACCGTTACTTCCTGGTTTTCAATAAGCCAGCTTGGGTATTTCCAGTGAACTGTTAGTCATTCTGTTCTTCAACACAAAACCATCAATGGTTTAATTTTTAATGTTGTATTTCTATTTTGAATGCAGTTATCACACTTTTGCAAACACTAGTTTTGGTAATGGGAACGTTGAAATAAGAAACACAGTGTGTGTAATTGGACACACACACGCAACATTTTTCCAGTACTTCAAATGTTATTTTCAATGTGATAACCAAAAACATTATTTGAACATCATCCTTCTGAGAATGTCCCCATTTGCAAAACCAAATGTTGTAAGATGTAGGAAATCCAACATTTGATAGAAAACACTTTAATAATAAAAACAGGAGATGGGGGCAGAGGAGAATTTATTAACCATCATATTAACCATTTCCTTTATAATATTTTTTCAAGTTTCACTTTTGAATTAATATTAAACATGATAAAAATCACTAGGTTTAAAAATAAACTGTAAGGTGAAGTATGACGTACTCACAAAGTCTCATAAAAACAATACGTTTTCTTGCGAATAAATGACACAGAGTGAGCACTGCGCTCTCCCTTTATAATAACAGAAGCTGTCAGTCAGTTTAAAGGGTTAGTTCACCCAAAAATGAAAATTCTGTCAGTAATTACTCACCCTCATGTTGTTCCAACCGCGTAAGACCTTCGTTCATCTTCGGAACACAAATTAAGATATTTTTGATGAAATCTGAGAGCTGATCACTTCTCCGAAGGCTGCTAGATGGCCCAAACTTGCTGGCCCAGAAAAGTTATTAAAGAGATCGTTAATATAGTCCAAGTGACTACAGTGGCTCAATCTTAAGTATATCAAGCGACGAGAATACTTTTTGTGCGCAAAAACAAACAAAAATAACGACTTTATTCCACTATTCATTTCCTTCTCTCTGGGCCTCGTAAGTGTTTTTGCGCAGCGCGTCTGTGTTACACGTCACCACGTAGGCTCACTATTGGCCGACGCTGGTCATGTGTGTGACGCGCAGCGCAAAAACACTACGCGAACCAAACGACTGGAATAAAGTCGCTATTTTTGTTTGTTTTTGCGCACAAAAAGTATTCTCGTCGCTTGATATACTTAAGATTGAGCCACTGTAGTCACTTGGACTATATTAACGATCTCTTTAATAACTTTACTGGGCCAGCAAGTTTGGGCCACCTAGCAGCCTACGGAGAAGTGATCAGCTCTCAGATTTCATCAAAAATATCTTAATTTGTGTTCCGAAGATGAACGAAGGTCTTACGCGGTTGGAACAACATGAGGGTGAGTAATTACTGACAGAATTTTCATTTTTGGGTGAACTAACCCTTTAACGCAAGCTCACTGATTTCAGTGCACTTGTGAAAACTCCCATTTTGTTCAATGAATCTGAAGTTCACAATAAATCTTTAATTTACAGTGTGTAGATGCTTATTTTTACCTGAAAGTGTGAAAACGGATGGTCGAATTGAATTCTGCTGAGGAGGAACACTGATCGACACACCTTTTTTTTTTATGTTGTCTTGCATTTGAATAACTAAATCAATGCTAGGCCTGACTAATTAACCCTCTGGGGTCTGAGGTGTTTTCTGGGTTCTGGAGTTGTTCTAACATGCTCTGACATTTGTGCTTATTTCTGTTACTTGAACAGAACAAAGTACTTACATTGTTATTCTGTGACATTTTCATGGCACACACTCTGCTACAATAATATGTCAGCAGCATGTATGTAAAAGTTTGTAGTTTTGAGATAATGCGTGGTTTGTAAAAAAAAAAAAAAAAAAAAATGTCACTGAAATAAGGTCATGAAACCCATACTGATTATGTCTTCACAAGACTTAGTGACATAAACGCGCATATCAACCGATCACTTGTTTAGCGTTCATGTAAACACTACATTCAGATTCATCAATCAGAATGAATTCAGGGTGTCATCAACACTCAAAATGTCCCTCAGCAACATGTGTTTTTGTTGTTGCTCACTTCTTTTTTTTTTCTACAGCAACTCTGAGCACTTTTCATATTCTTGTTCCTGGCTGAAAAGTTTTAAAATCTATAAGAATAATATAATCAACCTATGTTAGCCTATAGTTTAAAGTTAAATATATTATTATTAATAAGTTGAGAGTCTTATGCTTATTTGACGGTGATTTCACATTTCTTGTTTGTATGAAGGCTAAATACAAATCAAATATAAACAATAATATATTTGTACCATTTTTATTGCTAAAATATGATATAGTTTTACAGGAGGAGATTTCAGAGACTTGGCAAATACATTTTTCAGAAGTTTGTAGGTACAGACATTCGTTGTGGGCGTTCTTGGCAGTTTTCCTGAGGCTTTTATATTGTTCATATCGATATCGGAATTATATCTTATCGGCCGAAATTAAGAAATATATAATGATATAAATTTTGGCCATATCGTCCAGCCCTAAGTTAGCAGCTCCGTTTGTTTGTCCGAGATAGCAACAGTAACTAATGGGGACGGGGCTTACCGATAGGTCAATTGTAACTGTAACTTTAAAGGTGATGATACACAGGGCAACTTTTTGAGCAATGTTGCTGGGCAATGTTGCCATCAACGGGCAACCAGATGAGACACAGGGCCCACGACCAATCTAAATTATCCAGATAGAAATGTATTGGCCATTTTCAATGGGAAAGTGCCCAAGCAACAATCGCTCAAAAAGTGGCCTTGTGTATCATCACAACAGTCAGTGGCATTAATTTATATTTCAAATGTAGATTGATCAGATGCTCACCTTTGTTTATCAGCACTGCAAACACACAGATGAAGCCACAACTGCAGAAAAAGAAGAAAAAAAACAAGTTTATTTAACTTCCTTTGGTTCAACTTGAATAGCACAGTACAAACACTAAGGTCATGAGTTTGATTCCTACATAATAAAGGTAAGATAGGATAGGGTTCCCCTACCACACTTATTTTTCTTACTGATCACAGATGTCACTAAATTCATCTCTAAATATGTTACAAACTGGTAGTAAATGTTAGCCTGGCAAGCCAGACCTACATCAAGATGTTAGGTCTGGCAACTCACCATTGGCACGGCTCAATCCGAGGGGCGGGATAAACAGCTGTCTTTCAAATTCCCTCTACACGCGATAGGAAACCGCTACAACCAACCAGAGTGTGTGCCCACCAGCGGAGCAGCAGTTGTATCTGGTCGGCAAAACTACAAACACATCTTCCTTTTTTAATAATCACAGCCAAAGCCGATTCGAATGACCGCTGTTCGCCAGCAGCAGCAGCCATTCTTTGTTTTCAAGTAGCAGGGAATTCACATGGAACCGTCACAACTCTGTCGTCATTATGTTAAGCCCGCCCACTGACACGATTTGATTGGCCTGACTAGAGTTTGGTTTTTCCCGAAAGTCAACGGAGAGTTGCTAG
Organism: Leuciscus leuciscus; assembly: GCF_965113295.1. Taxonomy (NCBI): domain Eukaryota; kingdom Metazoa; phylum Chordata; class Actinopteri; order Cypriniformes; family Leuciscidae; genus Leuciscus; species Leuciscus leuciscus. Next base: position 33,415,716 of record NC_138739.1, on the reverse strand, counting down.
ACTACCCTGGCTGCAAAATCCGCAAGTTATTAAGGGGGCAACTTTACCCTTCTGACCCTATTACTAAAACTTTTAATTCACTACAAATCAAGCTACTATCAGAGAATGTCTAATAAGGGGATAACTTCCACTCTCAGTAAACTTCCGGCTTCTGAACTGGTTGCAGTTCCACTCTGGTTCCATATGAGGGCGTTCACAGGACGAGTGCAGAATGAATGGAGGTCTATGGAGCTATAGCCTACCCCTCAAAATCCACTTTTCTCTGGATATAATTTTTTGTCTAGAAATCTGAATGTTGTATTCCAAAGGGGATGCAAAGAAATTACACATTGCTGGGTGACAGATTCTTTAGTCACTTATTTGCTTTAAAAAGTCTTTTAAAATGTCAATGACGTCATACACATCGTACGACCAGAGATACTGCTTTACGACAATCCTTCAGTCACTTTGGTGCTTTCGCGCTCTGCACTTTCTTTTCTCTCGAGGCATCGACAACACAGCTGACACAGGTAAATACACGTGCTAGATGAGTTTTTGTTTTGTTGTTTTAAAAGACCACCCCGAAAATATACACACACACACACGATTCCATCAACCGGTATCTCTGGTCGTAATCAGTCCTTCACTGACCAATCAGCATTCATTAGCAGAATGCTAGCGTGTTATGGGCAACAACAACACAACCTGTAAGAAATTGAAAGGACATAAGTACTCGTTCATTCAACTTTCGACCTATAACCCATGTTGAACTTGCAAAACCTACAATCAAATCTGAGATTTCTCAACGGCAATCGGGTGAAAGAGACAAATTTAGCTGTCTAGACCCATAGACTCCCATTCATTTTGCACTCATGGGCGATCGCCCCCAGTGGAACTCTGGTGGAACTACAACCAAAAGCCTAAGTCCCTCCCCTTCCGGTGGACCACCATGGGACCTTATTTCGGAAAAAAATATTGTATGGTAGTCAATGGCGAGAGACAACAAATATTATGATCTCGTTTGAATTGTGCCCTGAATTACACATATGATGTTTGTCAATTTAAAAGATAAATTTTAGTCAAGAAAGTCGCAGTTTGATGTAAAACTGTTGAGGTATAAGACAAAAAAAATACGTAATTACAAAGACTACAAACCCAAAAGGCGCACATGTAACGTCATACTTTTTCTCTCAATGAATGAAGCTAACTTTACTGAAGCTATAACGTCTTTCATTTTTCTATAGTCTTACATTATAACCGTAACGTTACGCCGTCATGCCGGAGTGTTTTGTACCAGACTGCACACATACGTACATAGTGCGAGACGAGAGATGTAGTTTATTGAGCGATTTTCTTTCTTGACTTTCATAATTATCTTTTAAATTGACAAACATCATATGTGTAATTCAGGGCACAGTTCAGACGGAATAAAAAGATAAGTTGTCTCTCGCCATTGACTACCATACATATTTTTTTTCCGAAATAAGGCCATGAGCCGGAGGGGAGGGACTTAGGCTGACTTAATAGGGAGTGGCCAGGCTCTCCGTAGACGGGCTCTACTACTATCTATGCTATCAACTAAAGCTCCCTGCACACCAGTTCAAACAGCTAATGCTAACTGCTAACCACTTAATCCAAATAATAGTTACAGCAGATAAACCATGCATATAAGCTTTATATTCATTAATTAACCAATTCAATGTTTTAACAACACTTAAACGTTTTCTTTTTAATTGTAGTTTAAATAAAGCATTTGACAACCAAAACACAGCAGAATAAACACGAACAACAAGCTAACATAACGTTACACCAGGGATTCAATGCTTAAAAGTACGACACGTGTCCAAACAGCGTTGCATTCTGCATTCAGCAAACATACCTGATTATCATGGTGCACCAATATTATCAATATATATATATATAATTTGACTATATTGCTTAAAAATACTTTAGAAAATTAGGGTGAGATACTACTGTTTACAACAGAAAGTATCGTAGCTCTTCAGCTTCCGTACGCCATGCGTTCTACGTATGACATCAGACGTAAATGACGTCAACAGAAATCACGTGAACTGATCAGACATGCGCAGATATTCGAGTTTGAGTTTCATAAAAGTAGCAATACAACATTATTACAACTTCTTTGTCAAATATAACACAATAAAGTTGATTAACTTATTTCCATTTTGGTCCTCGATTTTTTTTCTTTTACGAGACATTTTCATGACAAACCTTGCACAAAAAAAGAACTATCACAAAAACGCAAAATACACATATATCCAAAGATATAAATCCATCCAATCTAAAAACAATTTCTTCACTCTTATACTAAAACCAACATTATCCGTTAAAACCTTAATGTCCAATGGCAACTTATTTCACTCTGCGCACATGTCAATTCAAACGTCCTATTACCATACAAAGTCTAACAAACATAGATTCAGAACCATAATACTTTGTCTAGTAAAGTGTCCATGTCTTACATTAACTCGAGAGAAATAAGAGTTAAAATACACTGGGGCCCAATTATTAATAATTATAATAATTATAATAATTTTGTTGTATCATTTTTAGTTTCAGGAATGCTGAAGGTCACAAAATAAATTATTGAGAATAGTTTTAAGAAATAATTATTTTACTCATGTGGATAATGGACACTTTCAGCAGATTGGATGGTGACCTATTGAAAGACGGTTTTTTCAATAGGTCACCATCCAATCTGCTGAAAGTGTCCATTATCCACATGAGTAAAATAATTATTTCTTAAAACTATTCTCAATAATTTATTTTGTGACCTTTGTAACTTTGTCATCCACATACTGGATAAATCAGTCATTCATGAACAACACGCATACTCACGTTGACTTTGTACTAGACCTGTAGCAAAAACCTTTAAACTTTATTTATTTAAAAAACTAGCATATCTAGCTATACATTTAATTCGAGCATTAACTTTTCCTAAAAAATTCCAGGCCATACTTACACCACTTAAGTTATTATCCAGAACACAACCAATTGTGGTTAATTGCAATTGTGCAGATAATTGACCGATGTTATGTTTACAAGTACACAACCATCAACTTTATTTACTTAACCATCTACCTTCCTTAACTTATTTAGACCCAAAGAGAATAGATTCTGTTTTACTTCACCTTAACAAGCTCCTCATCTATAACTTCTCTTGTATTCTATTTGTCTCCTTATCTGCAACTACTAAAGCAGGATCATCTGCGTATAAAAACATATTACACTCAAACATCTCTTGGATATCATTTACATATAACAAAAATAAAAGAGGGCCAAGCACATCTGTAATCATCTGTCTGCACTTTAATTCATCAATAAATAACATGACAAAAAGCTAGACAAAAGTTTGACAAAATATTGGGCTACTTTCAATGAGAAATTAGAGAAGTTTGACATGTAATAATAAAAATAAGCTGATCTTTTCAGCAGGATGCTGTACTCATCCTTCTGTCTTATGTGATGTTTGATTCAAGATTCAAGTGGCTTTATTGACCTGGTAAAAAGCTTTACAAATTGCCAAAGCATTGCTAACATTAAATTACAGACATACATATTTACACACTAATAATACATACATTATAAATAACAATGAGATTGTAAAGGCAAAAAAGTACATAAAGATTTATATTGTTATTTAAATGTTATTCACTGTCGATGTTATTGTCCTCTTTTGTCATGGCCACCAGGTTTGCATTTCTCTTCTTATTGAAATATTATTCTGTATTGTACAAATTAGCTTTTTGTTTTGTGTGTCTCAAAGCATATTGTTTTGTATATTGTTTTAGTATGTGGGAAAAATGCTTTTGATGCCTGTTATCATCACACTGTAACATTCATCAAACATGCTGTATAATATATACAGTGTATTTGTGCACATACATGTACGTATGACAAACTCCTATACACTCCACTGCACACTGAACAAGCAAAAGACACAAGATAGTTTTACTTAATTCATATCTGTGTGTAGTTTGGTGTGTATGTGGGCTAATCATTTTATGTTTGTGTGTAGAGTTACTACGCAAAAACAAAATTTTTGGAAGAGTTAAAATAGTTTTGAATGTTGACAAAGCACATTAACATTTTGTAGTGTGGATCATTCATTGCGACATTCATCCTCATTCTCATGTTTAAGAATCTGTTATCTGCTTGATAAATCATTTATGCTACTGCTGCTCACTAACATGCTTTTAAAGCTATTGTTATCCAATTTGTTGGCCTTCAAACACCTTAAAAACACATATGTAGGTCCGAGAAGTCCAAATTTTCTCCCCCGAACCCCCCTAAGTTACCCAACAACCCAGCATGGTGTTTTTTAAACAAACGCCCCTGCCTGCAGCACTGTATAGCACAGAAAATAAACATTGTTGTGTTCTTTACTACTTTCTTAGATTGTTTGTGATAACAATGAATCATTCTTTCGGATATGAAATTTATATTTAAATATAAAAGTAGTTGAAAGTAGCTCATTTTTATTGTAATGAGCTATGACGCGGTTCAGCGGCAAAACGCCAGCAACCAATCGGATTATAGACGTCCTTTGCGCTGGCTGATTTATATCACATGAGCAATGGCTGAAATTACTCTCGTGGAGTGTGCATGCAACCTGAGCGGGCAGGGCACGCCTTGAGCTTGGTAAGCCAAGGCGATGGCATCCACTATCCAGTGGGCCATCCTCTGCTTGGAGACAGCCTTTCCCTTCTGCTGGCCTCCGTAACAGACAAAGAGCTGGTCTGAGGTCCTGATGCTTTGAGTTCTGTCCACGTACATACGCAGAGCGCAAACGGGACAGAGCAAAGCCAGGGCTGGGTCTGCCTCCTCCAGGGGCAGCGCTTGCAGGTTCACTACCTGATCTCTGAAAGGAGTGGTAGGAACCTTGGGCACATAGCCAGGCCGGGGTCTCAGTACAACATGGTTGTCACCCGGCCCGAACTCTAGGCACGATTCGTCGACCGAAAATGCTTGCAGGTCCCCTACCCTCTTGATCGAGGCCAGTGCAATCAGCAGCAAAGTCTTCAAGGAGAGAAGCTTTAAGTCTGCTGACTGCAGCGGCTTAAAGGGAGCATCCTGAAGTGCTCGAAGCACCAGGGAAAGGTCCCAAGAGGGTATGGAGGGAGGACAAGGAGGATTTAATCGTCTCGCCCCCCCCTAAGGAACCTGACGACCAGGTCGTGCTTTCCTACTGTTTTGCCATCTATGTGGTCATGATATGCTGAAATAGCAGCAGCATGTACTTTAAGGTAGAGGTGGGCGATATGGCAAAAATATAATATCACGATTTTTTTCAGGAAAATCACGATTCACGATTTTTATCACGATTCTTTTTTATGTTGGTTTTACTATTTTGTGACTGAGCATTACAGCCAAACTAATGTCCATATTTGTGACCCTGGATCACAAAACCAGTCTTAAGTAGCACGGGTATATTTGTGGCAATAGCCAACAAAACATTGTATGGGAAAAAATGATCAATTTTTCTTTTATGCCAAAAATCATCAGGATATTAAGTAAAGATCATGATCCATGAAGATATTTAGTAAATTTCCCACCTTAAATATATAAAAAATATATTTTTGTGAGTGGATGCAGCACAATCGCCTATAGAAATGGACAACTTTAAAGGCGATTTTCTCAATATTTCGATTTTTCTGCACCCTCAGTTTCCAGATTTTCAAATAGTTGTATCTTGGCCAAATATTGTCATATCCTAACAAACCTAATATCAATGGAAAGATTATGTATTCAGCTTTCAGATGATGTATAAATCTCAATTTAAAAAAAAATACACATAAGACTGATTTTGTGGTCCAGGGTCACATTTTAAAAACAAAGCCTTAGGTAACAAAATATAAAATAAAAAAGAATGGCAGACAGGGGCGAAGATAAAAAAATGTTGTCATTATTTTCTTTGTTATTAAATATTAAGATCAAAGATACACATTACACATACACAACTTAATATACAAATTAAATAAACAGTGCTTTATGTTTTCAGCTACAGTAGGTGTATTTAACAGTAGCATTGAAGAAAGTAATTCAATTAACAAATATGAAAATAAAACAAAACATAGACTTCACTGTATAAATTATACATTGATACTTATTAAAGCTACTATTAAAAGTTATCAGTCAAGAGCAGTGAGTGATTTTCTCTTTGCATTTTGTTGTTTTATTAACATTAAAGGGATAGTTCTCCTAAAAATTCAAATTGTCATATTTTACTCTCTCAAGTTGTTTTAAACTCGAATAAGTTTCTTTCTTCTGTTGAAAATAAGAGTTATTTGGAAGAATGTGGGTAACCAAACAGTTGATGTACCCCAGTGACTTCCATAGTATATTTTTCTCCTATGGAAGTCAATGGGGATCAGCTACTGCTTGGATAGCCACATTCTTCAAAATATTAATATTAGAAAAATATTAGAAAATATTAGAAGGAAATTAATACAGGTTTGGAACAACATTAGAGTGCGTAAATAATGAGAGAATTTTTCTTTTTGTGTGAACTATCCCTTTAAGGACAAGCGGCAGCGTGTTTACTATTACTACTGTCTCTTTAAGAGCTGCGCGCGACGCGTCTAATATACACGCATTTGACAAGCAGATTTTCTCTCAATTTTCTCAAGTTTGCTTTCACTTTAGACATAACCGACTTTGTTTATGTAAATCTTGTGTGTATTTAACAGTATTAGCACAATAAGACTCGAAAGATAACTTACTCCAATATCCAGGCGCTGGTAGACAGGCTTTTAGTGCATGTGAGCTTCACATGTAGGCGCTGAGAAACGCACACGTTAGAACAGTGCATCAGCAAGCAAATTAAATGTTTAACCGACAAGGCATTAAAGCACATGCAAATTATGAACTTTTGTGAACTGCAGTGTCCCGTTCCGCTGCGTTAACATTTTATGTGAATATACGTCGCGTTGTTCAGTATGTTGGGTCCAGAGGCGCCAGAACAGCAACTAATAGAATGCACGATACTAAGATATTTCTTCAAAAGCAGATCTTGGAGACATTTTAATCGTCCACGATCAAAAATCGTCATATCGCACACCCCTACTTTAAGGGTGGAGGGAGACAGCCTTCGCTCCAACCCTTGCTGCAAGAAGGAAAGCACTGACCCTATCGAACATCTTCGGGGCTCCTCTCTACAGGTGGAACACCACTCGACGAACATGTTCCACTTCAAGGCGTACGCACGTCTCGTAGACGGCGCTCACGCAGAAGTGATGGTGTTAAGTACCTCTGGGGGTAAGTCATCTAGAACCTCCGCGTCCCATCCAGGGACCAGACATGGAGTTTCCAGAGGTCCGGACGCGGGTGCCATAGGGTGCCCTGTCTCTGAGTCAGAAGATCCTTCCTCAGAGGAATGGGCCAGGGAGGGACTGTCACGAGGAGCATGAGTTCTGGGAACCAAGTCCGGGTGGGCCAATAGGGAGCCACCAGAAGGACCTGCTCCTCGTCCTCCCTGACTTTGCACAGGGTCTGTGCAAGTAGGCTCACTGGGGGAAATGCATATTTGCGGAGGCCCCAGGGCCAGCTGTGTGCCGGTGCATCCGTGCCGAGTGTTCCCTCGGTCAGGGAGTAAAACAACTGGCAGTGGGAGGTCTCTGGGGAGGCAAACAGGTCTACCTGAGCCTCTCCGAAATCTCTCCAGATCAGCTGAACCGCCTGGGGATGGAGTTGCCATTCTCCCGGGAGCACAGCTCGTGATAGCTCGTCGGCCACACGGTTGAGCACACCGGGGACATACATGGCTCGAAGCGACCTCAGATGCTTCTGACTCCAAAGGAGGAGATGGCAGGCGAGTTGCGACATGCGACGGGAGCGTAGACCACCTTGACGGTTGATGTACGCAACGGTCGCAGTGTTGTCCGTACGGACCAGCATGTCTCTGCCCTGAAGCGGCATTTTTAAGCGGCTCAGAGCGAGACGTACTGCAAGCAACTCGAGGCAGTTGATGTGCCAATACAGTTGGGGGCCCGTCCACACCCCTGATACTGCATGCCCGTTGTACGTGGCACCCCAGACGGTGGCAGAGGCATCTGTGAACTCCACAGCATGCCTGGACACCTGTTCCAAGGGGACTCCTGCCCGAAGGAACGAGGGGTCTGATCACGGACTGAAGGTCTGGTGGCACTCCGGTGTGATTGCCACCCGGTGAGTGCCGTGATGCCACGCCCATCTCGGGACTCGGCCGTGAAGCCAGTGCTGAAGCGGTCTCATATGAAGCAGCCCGAGCGGAGTTACCGCTGCTGCCGCTGACATATGCCCCAGGAGCCTCTGAAAGAATTTCAGTGGGACCGCCGTCCTGCCTTTGAACGTGTTCAAGCAGTTCAGCACCGACTGAGCGCGTTGCTCTGTGAGGCGCGCTGTCTGTGCGACCGAATCCAACTCCATACCGAGAAAAGAGATCCTCTGCACGGGGGTGACTTTGCTCTTTTCCCAGTTGACCTGAAGGCCCAGCTGGCTGAGGTGCCTGAGCACGAGGTCCCTGTGTTCGCATAACTGATCTAGAGAGTGTGCAAGTATGAGCCAGTCGTCGAGATAGTTGAGAATGCGAACGCCCTGTTCTCTCATGGGAACAAGGCCCCCCTCCGTGACTTTCGTGAATACACGGGGAGACAGGGCCAGCCCGAAGGGCAGGACCTTGTACTGATATGCTCGACCCTCGAACGCAAAGCGCAGAAACGGCCTGTGTCGAGGAAGAATCGAGACATGAAAGTACATGTCCTTCAGGTCGATCGCTGCAAACCACTCTTGGGGACGGATGCATTCGAAAATGCGTTTCTGCGTGAGCATTTTGAATGGTAGCTTGTGAAGGCTCCGACTCAAAACTCGCAGGTCCAAGATCGGTCGTAATCCACCACCTTTCTTGGGTACAATGAAGTAGGGACTGTAGTGCCCTGACCTCATATCGGCTGGAGGGACCGGCTCTATCTCCGATCTCCGCGCGCAAGACATGGGCATCGGCTGCTCTCACTGTAGTGGAGTGGATGGCCCAAAACTTGGGGGGACGCCGGGCGAACTGAATCGCATAGCCGAGCCTGATGGTCTGAATGAGCCAGCGAGACGGACTGGAGAGCGCTAACCAGGCTCGCAGAGACCGTACAAGCGGGACCAAAGGGACCGTAGGCGTACCCGAAGTGGGGCAGCGAGGTGGAACACAGGGGCTCGGCTTGGGAGGCTCTCTCTGGGAGGCGGCCCGTAGCGGAGTTTGAGTGGCCTGTGCTACACTTACCTGGTTCCACGAGGCCGGAGGTGCAGGAGGCGGCTTGGTTGCGTTCTCGAACTGCACACTGCTGCCTGCTGGCATTATAAGAGGTGGATGAGAATGGTGAGGATTCTCTCCCCCCACTGCTCTCCGGGCCCTATTCGGCCCCAGAGACGGAAGAAACTGCTCTTTTATTGAAAATTTGGGTACCACTGGTTTTGAGGCCAGCGGCAGAACAAAAACAAAAGGAAAACAAGGATTTTCCACCCGGCCCTCTTCAGGGGGATGGAGCGATGCGGTCATCGTCTCCTGGAGAGCAGTCCCTGCCATCTCTGGGTCGCCCGTCCTAGGGCCGCTTGTTCCTGGCTTTGCCGCCCTTCTTTGCGGGGTCCTGGATGGGCGGGGCGGCCCGCCTGCAACTGGCTCCACGGCGCCGTTTAGATGGAGGCTGCTGCGGCAGCGCAGGAGCAGGGGCAGACGCAGGAGGCCGCCCTCGGCGACGAGCAGACTGAGGAGCCGCAGGTGGTGGGGTGGGGGCAGCAGCTGGCCGGCGCGGCAGGATATGTCTGATGGCCTCAGTCTGCTTTTGTACAGCCGAGAACTGCTGGGCGAAGTTCTGGCAGTAAAAGGTGCCGTCCACGTCCCCGCAAGCTCCTCATGCACTTCCGGGAAGAAAGGCACTGGGGTGGGTTGCTGAAAACCAGCGCGCGCCACCCCGAGACACCAATCGTCCAACCTCGAGGGTTCGGGACACGGTGGAGGATTCCACACGAGCCCGACCCCGTTGGCGGCCCGGGAAAGCATGGCCATCATCTCCAGGTCCGTCTCAGGCACCGCTGGCACACCCGAAGGAGGTAGCGGTGCCGAGTCGTCATCCGCGGAGAAGTCTGACCCACCCTCCGATGCAGCGATCGACATCAGCCCCAAAGGAGACAACCGGTACACACCTCGAGGATGGTCCAGCTTTCTCCAATGGGGGCTCAACTGGCTGCAGAGCATGAGAGGGGTGAGGGCTCCTAGGGGGTTGGTTCCCCGAAGGAGACGCACTCACCGTGACCCTCAGGTCACCCATGTCACTGCCCGAAGCAACCCTCTGAGGAGGATTGGATCGAGGCAGAGGCACGGGGACTCCGCCCCTTTGCAGGAACGTGAGTCTCTACCGCAGTTCCGCGATGGTCATCTTCCCACAATGGGTACATGACTCATCCACAAACGCTGCCTCAGCGTGTTTAATGCCCAGACACACGAGGCAGCGTTTGTGACCATCCCGTGAGCTAGAGTTCTCAATGGGCCTGAAAATTACAACCCGACCCGACCCGGCCCGTGGCTTTTAAAGCCCGGACCCGATGTAACCAGACACATCAACATGAATTATCTGCCCGAACCCGGCCCGCGGCCCGCCTAATTTTTTTTTCTCATACACGTATTATCATGACCAGCAGACGCGAATTCAAATCAACCTTTAATGTTCACGCCTTTTAACAATACAAACAACTGAAACAATAAACTTTATGTGGTAGGAAAGCCCTTTACCTTCCTTTATAATGATATGTGGATCGTAAGCCAATTGGCTGTCACCATGGGGATATAAAGTGTGATAGACCTGTGTTTGAGGTCAACGTCATTTGTCGACGTCACTGATGCGCCGCAAACAGTACTGTGGCTGCTTCCGGCTGGCATCAGGTGTGGACATTAGAGAGTAAGCTCTTGATTGCTTGATTGCCATTTCTTCTCGTAAAGTGCGAGTCAGCTGTTCCGTTTCCTCGTGCGGGTCTCGCACTATTGCTGTGACGGCCGTTGTTTGGGTGTGTGCGCTCCTGATTATGCACGCATCATATTCGTCATTGGTGCTCTCCCTAAAACGTTGGAGAGCGTAAGCTGATTGCTTGATCGCCATTCCCTCTCGTATGGTTCAAATCAACGGATTTGTTTCTCATTCAGATCTCGCACTGCTGGTGCTAGTTGGGCGCGTTTCACGTCCTGCCCACGGATAACATTGCTGTTTTGTTTTGTGTTGATTTTGCTTTACATTTTCTATTTTCTTTTGTTTTGTTTAAGTCGTCTTTATTTATATTTGAATAGCAGTGATACTCTCTGCTCTTTGCCTTTGCATATTCTAATATAGTTTGTTTTTTTATTATTTGGTTTTCTATTTTGCAAAGAGCTTTATCTTTTTTGGGGTTTGTTTTGCAGTGCATTTATTTTGTGTGGCTTATTTGGTTTATCCTATTAAATGCAACTTTATTATTTTTCTTTTGATTTTTCTAGTTTGTATTTTGTTTTGCTGCTTAATTATTGTAAACTGATTGAGATCGGTTTGGTTTATTTTTCTGTAAACTGTTAAAACCAGTTTAGTGTATTTTCCAGCAAACTGTTGAGATCAGTTTGGTTTATTTTTCTGTAAACTAAAATCCATTGTCTTGCTTTTGCATTTCTTTAACTCTTTTTGTTTAATTTATTTGTTTAACTTATGATTCGTACTTTGAGGGCAAATAGGCCTTGCACATTTCTTTTCCAGCTTTGTTAATTCTTATTTTGGGTTTTGTTGTTTAATTTAAATCGACATAGGGCAATTCAGTGCTTTAATTATTCTGTGTGCATTTTTAGTGACTCTTATTAAGATTGCTCTGTTCTTGTGTCGCAGGATCTGGGTGCCAAAGGCAGGGAGGCCAGCTCTATTCCCTTCTAAGTGGTGGTGGTGTGTTGTTCACAGTGTGCCGTGTCCATCCGTGGAGTATGGTGTGAGTGCGTGTGTTTGCGTGCACTGGTGAAAGGAATGATTTCTCTGCTATAGGCAGCCTAATCTCTGATAGCCTGACCCTGCTGGCAAGCCCCAGTTAGCCGGTGTTCCTGTGACCTTCTTAGAGCCAAACCCTTATGATGAGCTGTGCTTGGCTGAGGCCTGATATATTTTAATGATTGTTTTAAAGTGATTGTGTAACTTAATAAAGTCAACCGTTTTGTATTGTTACCCATGTCTCTGAGCGATTATTGGTGAACGAACTTGCGTGTCCTTTTAGAGACACTAAATTCTCTGGGTGTAACTCCCTGAGTGGCGTAGTTGGCTAATTATCCTTCAAATCCACCTCCGGGTTGCCACATTCAAATATATAAATAGGCTGTAGTAGTGACGGTGAATTCACCTGCGGCAAGTTTACTTTTCACCAACTCCATCTTCTTCTCCAGGCTAAAGGCGTGCACGCAGCGGCGTCTGCTCCCGCCCCTCTCCATGATGCACGTAGCAGCCAGACTTTCTTTACGGTGAACAGCAGCGATGATTAATAAATGTTTTAGTTTTTTTACTGAGCAGAAAAAATTAAGTCCGAGGTCCGACCCGACCCGAGTCATTTGCTTATATTTTGGACGCGAACCCGGCCCGAACCCGCGGGTCCCGTCGGGTTTGTCGGGCCGACCCGACCCGTTGAGAACTCTACCGTGAGCCCACTCAGCCCAGGTAACAACCGCATCCAGAAACACACAGATAGAAGGTCATCTTTAAAAAGACGCTCTCTATCTGTGTAAGCTCGTTTAGGGACTGCTCTCACTGGTGCTGAAACACGCAGGGGAACAGTCACTGCGAACACAGACAGGAATGTGCACCTGTCTGTGCGCTGTCTCTCTCTCTTGCTGGCAGGTCTTACCAGCTGTAGAACAGCTTTTGAGCGCTCTGATGGCGCACCTTACCAGCTGTTATAACAGCTTTTTTTGTTTGCTCAGTATGTAAAACAAAAAAAGACAGCGAAAAAGAAGAGAGAAAGAAAAGAAGACTGCTCGCGCTGCCGTGCTGTAACGCCCGCACCGGGAAGGAGAGGTCCAGAAAGGCTCGTCTTTGAAGTCACACTCTCTGTAGAACACATCGAAGTGCTTGGCTCCGAAGCAAAAAGCTGAAGTGCAATCGCACCAGCTGCTAGTTAAATACCCGCGCTGCGAGGCTGCACAGCTGATGCAAATGATTGCACGCCAATGTGTATTGGCTTGTTTTAGTTTCACTCAAAGTAGATTGGCCTCTCTAGCGAGATTCCTATCTGTCGTTCGTGAGTGTGACCGACCGATAAGGGAACAGTTATTCTTTATATGTTATCTAAATTTCCAAATTCTTCTTAATATTTGTTGGTGTTTTAAAGGTCCCGTTCTTCGTGATCCCATGTTTAAAACTTTAGTTAGTGTGTAATGTTGCTGTTAGAGCATAAATAATATCTGTAAAATTATAAAGCTCAAAGTTCAATGCCAAGCGAGATATTTTATTTAACAGAAGTCGCCTACATCGAACGGCTCGTTTGGACTACATCCCTCTACTTCCTTCTTTAATGACATCACTAGAACAGTTTTTTGACTAACCTCCGCCCACAGGAATGCTCCCTCAACTCTACCGAAATTCGTTTATGTACTTGCGCACTTCTTATAACTTACTTTGTTTACTCAGCTCTTACGGTGATTTTCTGAAGTAAAACTGATGCTTCATCTTTTGTGTGATGTACAATAAACTTTATTAAACTCATCAGTATATGTTTGATCATCATTCGGACCTGAACCGAAACAGCAGACTTGTAGGCTATTAATAAATAATGGATACATACAAGCAGATGACAAATACGTAAAGGATAATCCACGGCTAGCCATGCATTAAAGGATTTTAATGCACGACGTAGAGGCGAAGAACCGCCCAACGCGAAGGGCACACACTAAAACAGCGCGTTTTTCTGAGCCCCAAAAAATGACAATTTAAACATGCTGTAAAAAATGATATGTTGGGTATTTTGAGCTGAAACTTCACATACACACTCTGGGGACATCAGAGACTTATTTTACATCTTGTGAAAAGGGGCATAATGCGGGACCTTTAATGTAGTTTTAAAGAGTACTTTAGATAGATGGCCATTTTTATCTGTATTCCATTTATAGCCTCTGCCTCATTGAGTAAAAGATTCTCATATTGGAAACGTAACACCTCAATTCTTCAACACAATGAGGTTCTCACTGAAATTGATAACTTAATTTCCTTCTTTTGTGCTAAATTTTATAATGATTTATATTCTTCTAAATTCTGCCAGAAATCCACCACAGATTTTTTTTTTTTTATTCCTTATCTCACATAAAACAAATTAATAAAGAAGATAGTAGCCTATTCGATGCACCTATTAATCTTTTAGAAATTGTTGAATCAATTAAAAATTAACAAATCCCCAGGTACTGATGAGCTATCTGCAGAGCTTTATAAAGCATTTAATCAAAGATTGGCACCTTTTTTACATAAAATGTTTTTTAGAGACTATTGAGAAAACAACATTTCCCCCCTCTTTATGTCAGGGGCTAATAACATTTATTCCCAAGCCCAATAAAGATCCCCTTTTAATAGAAAACTGGCGTCCAATTTCCTTATTGAATACTGATTATAAAACGATCGCCCTAGCAAAGAGACTAAAATCTATTCACACAATTTCTAATAATATACGCTTGACTTTAGATATGTTAGATTACTCAGACCTTATTTCCACGGATAGTTTTATCCTCTTTCTTGACTATTACAAAGCATTTGATTGTTTAGAACATGATTTTATGTTACAGGCCCTGCAAAGATTTGGTTTTAAGTAATTATTTTTGTAAATGTGTTAATATGCTTTATTGTAATGGGAATAGTTCTATTCGACTCAGTGACGGCAGTTCTAGATTTTCATTAAAGCGAGGTGGAAGACAAGGTTGCCCCATCTCCCCATACCCTTTTCTAATAGCTACACAATTTTTAAATCTACATATTAAAGAGAGCCCTGTGAAGGGAATTACCATAGATGGTACAGAATTAATTATTAGCCAACTGGCAGATGACTGCATTGTTTTTAAGAGATGCTTCTCAGATTCCAATAGCAACTGAGATAGCAACAGTAACTAAGGAGGCTGTGACTTACTGATAGGTCAATTAAATATAAATTTCCTATCCGAAAGAATGATTCATTGTTATCACAAACAATCAAAGACAGTAGTACAGAACACAACAATGTTTATTTTCTGTGCTATACAGTGCTGCAGGCAGGGGCGTTTGTTTCAAAAACACCAGACTGGGTTGTTGGGTAACTTAGGGGGGTTCGGGGGAGAAAATTTGGACTTCTCGGACCTACATATGTGTATTTTAAGGTGTTTGAAGGCCAACAAATTGGATAACAATAGCTTTAAAAGCATGTTAGTGAGCAGCAGTAGCATAAATGATTTATCAAGCAGATAACAGATTCTTAAACATGAGAATGAGGATGAATGTCGCAATGAATGATCCACACTACAAAATGTTAATGTGCTTTGTCAACATTCAAAACTATTTTAACTCTTCCAAAAAAATTTTTTTGCGTAGTAACTCTACACACAAACATAAAATGATTAGCCCACATACACACCAAACTACACACAGATATGAATTAAGTAAAACACTACTATCTTGTGTCTTTTGCTTGTTCAGTGTGCAGTGGAGTGTATAGGAGTTTGTCACACGTACATGTACTGTATGTGCACAAATACGCTGTATATATTATACAGTATGTTTGATGAATGTTACAGTTATTGAACTGAACTGTATCAAAACTGAAATGACTATTAACTGAATATATTTGCTCGGTGGCCAAGCTGCTTCTCAGGCGATTTTTTTTAATTTATTACTATTGTAAAGCTGCTGTGAAACAATATATTGTAGCTCATATATATGTATATATATATATATATATATATATATATATATATATATGCACTATAAACAGAAATTCAAGGGGGTAAAAATAATTTCTTTCTTTCTCAAAACTGAGTTTTGATTTCTATGTGATCAATTTATGTAAAAGTGTTTTAATCTAGTTTCCAAGGCCATCTCTTTGGAAATGTGTATGCTTTTCAGAAACAATAATTGTGGCTCAATGATTTCTGTTTGTCCCCCTAGCCCAGAATCCACTGTGATTGGTTCTATTTGTTTGTTTCTATGTACAGTACAAAAGTTCAATTACAAAATCAGGTCTTTATTTTTGAACCTTGTTACCAGAGTGGGGAACAAATAGAGGGGCGCTACAAACAGTTTATATAACAGTGATAAGATCTGTGCTAGATTATGGATGTATAGCATATGGGATGGCTGCAAAATCTCAGTAAGAGAAATTGGACAGAATTCAAGTGCAAGCATTGAGAATTTCCTGTAGGGAATATCCAACAACACCTATTGCAGCAATGCATGTAGAGATAAATGAAATGCCACTTGATATTAGAAGGCAACAGTTAATAGCAGTATATTGGACAAATATTAAGAGTCAGGATTAAGTACATCCAACAAATAATATAGGAATATGTTGGGAACAAGGAATGAATAAACAAAAGAGTTTTGGATGGTTTGTTGAAGGAGGTATTAAGGAGATGGGGATAAGCAAATATAGATGTGTACCAAGAGTGATGTACCCACATAACCCTTTATGGATTTTTCCTCAGCCAATAATAGATTTAACTTTACTGAAGATAAGACAAAAAGAAGGAAGTAGTGAGATGGAAGTAATGAGAACAAAGGAATATTAAGGGCTTAGAGGGGTGGTTGATTAAATTCACTTTTCTAACTTTAGTTAATGTGTTATGTTGCTGTTTGAGCATAAACAACATCTTCAAAGTTACGACGCTCAAAGTTCAAAGCAAGGGGAGATATTTACTTTTGCAGAAATTGTTTTTTTAAGGACTGGTAGGGGGTACACGACATTCCTCCCGGGTTAATGACATCACTAGCCCTAGCATTTACATAAACCCCAACCCCGGGAACATGATTTATAGATTATCATGACAGAATATGCTAATCAATGACTAGGAGATACACATAAGCTACATAAATTCATCAAGTAACCATTCAGAAATGTCCTTATGTTGCATTCTACATGTTGTCACTTCTTCTGGAGTCTCTCCATCATTGTCTGAATCTGTACAAAATGCGCTCATATATTCAGATTCGTATTCAGCAATAGTCAGTATTGATAACCAAAAGTCAGAATCAAGGCCAAACTTAGTAATGGAAATCCTTCAAAATCTCTTTGAGTTAAAACAAGGTAGAATAGAAGTATGTGGGTTCCAGCCCATGTGGGAATTAAAGGGGATGAAGAAGCAGCTAAATTAGCTAAGCAAGTAGATGACGAAATGGTAGAAATTGAGCTACCACATAAGAGAAATAAAATCAGTAATAAAAGAGAAAGTGATTAAAAAGTGGCAACAGTATTGGGATAATGAGACCAAAGGGAGACATTTATGCAATGCAAAAGAAAGTGGGAAAAGATGGAAAGAGTGGGAGAAATAGGAGAGAGGAACATATAATTACAAGATTAAGGATGGGACATACAGGTTTGAATAAAACATTACATCTAATATCTAAATGTGGACATGGTGAAACTGTAGAACATAAATTGTAAGGATTATGATGGATAAAGAGAAGTGCTAAGATAAGAAGATATGGAGGTAAGGAGTTAACATTAAAGACTAAATTAGACTCAGATATAGGAAATAGTACGGTAAAGGTGTTGTTTCAGTTTCTGAATAACACTTAATTAAGATAATGTAGGAGAAGTGTATATAAGAGAGGTAGAGGGTGCGGGTAAGATGCTGATATAGTTTGGGTAAAGGAAAGAATATCTGAAGATAAATAAGGATATAGTTAGTGAGTTATGGGAGTTAATGGGAATTGGGGTGGAAACTGGAGGAGCTGAACATGCTGTGTGTGTTGGTTGCGCGTATGTGTCTGTGTGAGATTATGTGCTGTATAGGTCACTTCTTCACATACTGCAATAAACATTAACTAAATTACATCAAAAATATTGTGCTAGTTTCACTGAAAAATAATTATGTTTGATATATATATAATAATAATAGCTGGTCTTTTCAGCAGGATGCTATACTTGTCTTTCCATCTGATGTGACGTCTGATCCAGTATTAGTGAAATGAACAGCAGTAAATGAGTAAATGTTCTCAGACTTACATGAGTATCTGAGTGAAGCTTCTTTCTTAAACTCCTCTGAGAAAACACTGTGTTCTGGATCCTGATCCTCAAGTGAAACATTTCTCTGAATGATGTCTCATATATTCCTGCTGTCACTGAGTCTTTAATACACACTCGTGCCTTGACTTTAGTTTATCGTCTCTGTAACAGCAGGACAAGAACACAGAGCTTCCAGCAACATCCTCATTCTGACCTGAGAAAAATTAAAGAGAGAGAATTGAAAACAATAGTGTTAAATTTTGTGATAAAATATATGTTTAAACAAATTAACAAATTAATCTTCTACAACAAAAAATTACCTGTTTTCTTTTTTATATTTGGTCTCAGTCCAGAAAGATCTTCCTCACAGTTCCTCTCTCTTGTTTTCATCCTGACAGACTGAACAATCTCTGAGAGACTGAGGCTGATATTGGGAGGAGAAAGAGACTGATGGGAGGAGGAAGAGACTGATGGGAGGAGAAAGAGACTGATGGGAGGAGGAAGAGACTGATGGGAGGAGAAAGAGACTGATGGGAGGAGGAAGAGACTGATGGGAGGAGGAAGAGACTGATGGGAGGAGAAAGAGACTGATGGGAGGAGGAAGAGACTGATGGGAGGAGAAAGAGACTGATGGGAGGAGGAAGAGACTGATGGGAGGAGAAAGAGACTGATGGGAGGAGGAAGAGACTGATGGGAGGAGGAAGAGACTGATGGGAGGAGAAAGAGACTGATGGGAGGAGAAAGAGACTGATGGGAGGAGGAAGAGACTGATGGGAGGAGGAAGAGTCTGGTGGGAGGAGAAACTCAGGATTGTTGTCAGACTAAGCGGGTAAGTGGACAAGTACAGTGTGTTTTGTAGTTTTGTTTATTCTGCATCCTCATTCTGGAGAGAGAAGGCAAAAAGAGAGAGAGAAAACAAAAGCTCACAGTCTAGTAATGAATTTGCCTGTCAAACTTTGTTTATAATCATACATTATCAGTTTGGTTGTGTGCTAATTCAGTTGAACTTTTTGAATTCATTGGCACACATTTGTTTTGCTGTATACGTCTATTCTTTTACATTATTATAATGTTAATAGATTCAAGATTCAAGTGGCTTCATTGGCCTGGTAAAAAGCTTTACATTGCCAAAGCATTGCTAACATTAAATTACAGACATGCATGTTCACACACAATAATAATACAAATATAATATTAATTCTTAATATTTTAATACTTTTATTTAATAATAGAATTGCGCTGCTTTCTCTCTGTTTCACCCTTTCTCAGCATGTGATTGGCTGTTCGCTACTGATGTCACACCTAAACTCCTAAACTCAGAATCAAAGCCTGAGTTGATAGAAAGCTGATGATCAGCATCATGGTACCAACAAAGCCTGGTTGGATTGGTTTGGTTTGGTTTTGTCAACTCGAAACTAATCCTGCAACCCTGAGTTTGTTCAACCATCATGGTACAGGCCACATGTTTGCATTTCTCTTCTTTTTGACACATTTTTCTGTATTGCATGTAATATCATTTTGTATTGTTTGTTTTGTATGTTTTTAGTAAATGGACAAAATGCTTTTGATGCCTATAATCATCATACTGTTTCTGAGATTCACACAGGCATTCAGTTTGATTTCTTCAATAGTTTGCACATTGACCTCATGCCATTCTCTGCTGTGTTTCATCACTTTATGTGGAAACTCAAACTTAACTCAGCTCTTCACATCATGCAGACGCAAGTCAAGCAACAAAGTGTAATATGTTTCCTCTGCTGCCCTCAAGAGGCTGTCAGCCATAAGAGCTGCAAAGTTTTTTTCTCTGGTGTGTGAGTGTTTATGAGGCGCGGGACTATGAGGCGAATGCCGAGAGCGTGCTCGACAGTGCGCGAGAGAGACCGAGTGTGTCCGAGAACGCGCTCGACAGTGCGCGAGAGAGACCGAGTGTGTCCGAGAACGCGCTCGACAGTGCGCGAGAGAGACCGAGTGTGTCCGAGAACGCGCTCGACAGTGCGCGAGAGAGACCGAGTGTGTCCGAGAACGCGCTCGACAGTGCGCGAGAGAGACCGAGTGTGTCCGAGAACGTGCTCGACAGTGCGCGAGAGAGACCGAGTGTGTCCGAGAACGCGCTCGACAGTGCGCGAGAGAGACCGAGTGTGTCCGAGAACGCGCTCGACAGTGCGCGACAGAGACCGAATGTGTCCGAGCATAAATACTTTATTTATAAATAAATTACACATATCAGCATTTGAATAATCTCTGTAGCATATTGGTATCATATGCAATGTTTTAATTAGTTTATATAACATAAACTCCAAAATAACCTGCAGGGAACGTTCAAACATATTTGTTTGACGGTTGTGAGCACGTATGGCAAACACGACTAGAATTTGGTTAAAATAACCTCTGATGATGACGTTCTCTGTATGTTATAAAAATAAACCCCCAAAAGATTATATTGTATTATTATTATTTATGTTGATACATTGTTCAGTATTATATTGAAAACACTTTTTGTTAAACTTACTATTGTGAGGAAGAAAGTACTTCAAGTAGGCTATACAGAATGTCTACCAGTTGTTAAGGTGTGTGAGTTTTATCATTTTAATTATATGCACTAGTGTATGTGTATGTATATTTTTATTAGGCTACTATTTATTTATTTTTGGTACATTTCTTAAGAAGCATAATTTATTTTTAGACTTATTTGTTGGCCAGTTGTGGTCTGTGCAATAAATATTAAAAGTTCTAAACCATCTATTGTTTTATTGTTGCACTATAGTAATGATACTATTTAAATATTTAAGTTAATAGGTGTCTCTCACATTGTCCCACCGCAACATTAAAATAGTGTAGATTAGTGTACAATGTTTTATAATAATAAGATGTTCTATTTAGTGTCAATTTCATTCATTTAACATTTCATATTGGGGGTATCCAAGAAATTTCTTATTTAAACTTTTTTTTTTTTTTTTTTTTAAGTAACGCAATAGTTACTTTCCCTGGTAATTAGTTACTTTTGTAATGATGTAATTCAGTTACTAACGCAGTTACTTTTTGTGAGAAGTAACTAGTAACTATAACTAATTACTTTTTTAAAGTAACTTACCCAACACTGCTGTTCAATTTAAATTTCACCCCGTCGAGGGTTATCTCTCATCATGCCGATCACAAATATTGATTTCTGTTGTGCACATTCCTTTTTTTTATTTTATTTTTTTATTGTCTACATATTTTATTCACATACACATACATATATTCATATGCACTTGAGATAATACAAAGAACAAAAAAATGATCATGCATGTGAACTGGTCCCCAAAGAAGCTATCTAAAGCTTATATTCGGGGGCCATGACAAACAAGGATGAAAGAAAATGAAAGATGTTACATTCGTCTGGCATTCGTTACGTTCCTCAGCCCCTCGAGCATTCTTGTCCAAACCCATCTCAAGAAAACTCTATGGGCCCTATTTTAACGATCTAAGCGCATGGTCTATATAGCACAGGGCACAAGTTCACTTAGGGCGTGTCCGAATCCACTTTTGCTAGTTTAATGACGGGACAAATGGTCGCCGCGCCCGGCGCATGGTCTAAAAGGGTTGTCCCTATTCTCATAATAAGTAATGGGTGTGTTTTGGGATTTACGTGCGTTAAACCAATCAGAGTCTCATTTTGTTAAAGCTCCGTCGGAGGACGTGTTAAATTCGTTTGTGAAGCAACAATTGTGGGAACTTGTAGAGCATTTTAAAATTGGTGATGTGGATAAAAAAATAAAGAAGAATGAACTTCGTTCTATTGTGAGACATTGTTTAATCGAAAATAATCTTTTGATTGTTTCCGCAAAGAAAAAACATGACGCTGAAATAGAAACTTTGTTAGATATTTTTTCAGGGTTGTCTTTCGAACAGAAAAAAGACATTTTGCAAATGCAACAGATTCACCATAGAGATTTGCTCATGGAAACTAAACGGTATGAGTTGGAGATTGAAAAATTAAGAACAGATAATTTACTCAAAGAACGCGAAATTGAATTTGCACCGAAAAAATTTGAATCTGAAAAATCAGAACGGGAGTTTCAGCTGCAAGCGGAGCATTTGCAATTAATAAAGGAGGGTATATTATCCCCAGAGGGTGGTGAAAAGTTACATTCGTCTGGCAGTTTTGACTTTGCCAGTAATTCAAGACCGCTCCCTAAATTCAACGAACATGACCCTGATGTTTTTTTCTCTTTATTTGAGACTATAGCGGAAGAGGGGAAATCGCCAAGTGCGGTCCAAGTTATTATGCTTCAAACTGTCATTACAGGCAAAGCACAGGAGGCATACGTAGCGCTTACGATGGAGAACAGAAGAAACTATGATAAGGTAAAAGTGACTATCCTAAAAGCGTATGAGTTGGTTCCTGAGGCATACCGCCAGCGTTTTAGGAATTGGAGAAAAGGTGACCAACAAACACATTCTGAGGTGGTAAGAGAACTTGTTTCACATTTTGATCGTTGTATTGCTTCCGATGTTGATAATTTTGAGAAGTTGCGTAACTTGGTTATTTTAGAACAATTTAAGAACATTGTACATGACTATATTGCTACATATAATAACGAAAAGAAGCCAAATGATGTGAGTGAAGCTGCAGTCTTGGCAGATGATTACATATTGACGCATAAAAATGTGTACCAAGAGGATCGACCAGGGCGTCAGTATGGTAACTTAAGTGAAAATAGGGCGGCATCAAGGAGATTTGAACAAACTTATGTTTCAAATTTTGAGAGAAAAGGTCGTGGGAGGAGTGACCGAGACAATTACTGTTTCAATGTTGGTCATTGGAAAAATAAGTGTCCTATTTTGGCCTCAAAGTTGAAATTTAGTCCAAAGAATAAGACAAAAGCAAATGTTAGTCCTGTATTGATGACGGAGACTACAGGAATTAATGATTTTGCGGGTAGTGCTTCTATGGAAGTAGGGAATGCAGTGTCTGAGTCAAAGAGTGACAGCACAAAACACTTTGCACCATTCATTACGCAGGGTTTTGTTTCTTTGATTAATTCTGATAAAAAAAAAGTTCCAGTTAAGATTTTGAGAGATACCGGAGATTCAGAATCCTTTATTCTTGAATCGGTCCTGCCTTTTTCTGATGCATCAAGTGAAGGGAAGAATGTTTTAATCAGGGGAATTGGATTACAAACTCTTTCTGTCCCTTTGCACAGGATAAACTTGACTTCGGAGTTGGTCTGTGGAGAAGTAACCCTGGGAGTGCGTCCATCATTGCCAGTGGATGGTGTCATGGTAATACTGGGGAATAATTTAGCTGGAGATAGGGTATGAACCAACACATGATCTCCCGGTATAAAAACACGGCATTCGGTATGTTTGTCAAAGTGTTTCTTCATTTTATCTTGTGCTCTGACAAGATTTTTCTGAGCACTCATTCCAGCTAAAAACAAACGTCTACAGAAACCATCTACATATTCCAACAAATTTTGAGGAGGATCCGTTTCACCCAATCCCTCCCTCAAAACAGAAAGAGGACCACGTACACTGTGACCAAACACAAGATCATTCGGGCTAAAACCCAAACTCTCTTGTTGTACCCCTCTAGCTGCAAGTAATAACCAGGGTAAACCCTCCTCCCAGTCGCGGTTCAACTCCACACAGTAAGCACGTAATAACGCTTTCAATGTTTGGTGAAACCGTTCAAGCACACCTTGACCTTTGGGCGTGATATGGGCTTGATTGATTGTGCTTAACCTTAATCACTCTCAAAATCTCAGCAAACATACGTGAAGTGAAATTAGACCCTTTATCGCTCTGAATAATCTTCGGTATCCCAAAAATAGAGATGAATTGGGTTAAAGCTTTCACAACTGCTTTAGTAGTAATTCTTCTGATCGGATAAGCTGCCGGGTATCGAGTTGCCTGACACATCACAGTCAGCAAATATACATTACCTGACTTAGATTTAGGTAATGGACCCACGCAGTCAATTATTAGATGCTCAAAGGGTTTACTTGTAACCGCAATAGGACACAGAGGCACTGGTCTCAAAGATTGATTAGGTTTCCCTGTTAACTGACATGTATGGCACGTTTTAATGAAGGCCGAAACATCCTTTTTCAAACATGGCCAATAAAACTGTCTCAAAACTCTGTTATACGTTTTATTTACTCCGAAATGACCAGCAACTTCACCATGTGAAATTCGCATTACCACCTCTCGAAATTGTTTTGGCACCACTACTTGAATTACAGATTCCTCCATTAAACCTTTTTCACAGGGAATACATTTCCTTGTATGTAGAGTTTTTTTTGTTACCTTCATCTGGCTCTCCTTTTTGCGCACGATTTACTGGTCCGTATACTGTTCTTCGAAAAATTACTGACCAAAATGATCAAATTGCAACTCCAAATCGGCAAAAGGCTAAACAGTGTTTTCACGTAAATTTACTTAAAGGAGAAGTTCACTTTTAAAAAAACTTTTGCTGATAATTTACTCACCCCCATGTCATCCAAGATGTCCATGTCTTTCTTTCTTCAGTCGAAAAGAAATTAAGGTTTTTGATGAAAACATTCCAGGATTTTTTCACATATTATGGATTCCATTGGGACCCAAACGGTTCAAGGTCCAAATGACAGTTTCATTGCCGCTTCAAAGGGCTTTAAACGATACCAGACGATGAATAAGGGTCTTATCTAGCGAAACGATCGGTCATTTCAAAAATAAAATAAAAAGTTGACGTTTTATAAGCACAAATGTTCGGCTTGCTCTGTTCTGTGATGCGCGTTCGTGACGTCACGTAATACGCAATTACGTTGAAAAGGTCACGCTTGAAAAATTGAAGAAAATGTTCTTTTTGGCTTTTTAATATTAAAACACTCAGGATGCGCACACGAAATGGGCATTTTAAACGATAAACTGACACAAATACATTTGAAAATGTTTATATGGTCCTCCTTCCGCACATTTGTAAACACATCAAACTTGACCTTTTCAACGTAATTGCGTATTACGTGACGTCACGAACGCGCATCACAGAACAGAGCAAGGCGAACATTTGTGCTTATAAAACGTCAACTTTTTATTTTATTTTTGAAATGACCGATCGTTTCGCTAGATAAGACCCTTATTTATCGTCTGGTATCGTTTAAAGCCCTTTGAAGCGGCAATGAAACTGTCATTTGGACCTTGAACCGTTTGGGTCCCAATGGAATCCATAATATGTGGAAAAATCCTGGAATGTTTTCATCAAAAACCTTAATTTCTTTTCGACTGAAGAAAGAAAGACATGGACATCTTGGATGACATGGGGGTGAGTAAATTATCAGCAAAAGTTTTTTCAAAAGTGAACTTCTCCTTTAAGCCTTATCATTCTCGTAATTCTGACACTCAACGGGTTAAGCCAGCTGTTACTATTGCTGCTGTCCCTCTGGATAATTCTCAACCTTTTTCTGTAGGAGGGGAGGATGTGATTATACCTGGAGGCTGTGTTTTGCTTCCACGGTTAAAGAATTCAGAGACCCTTCAGAATCTAGATGCTTTGTTTTCACATTTGTTGGAGTTAAAAAGGTCAGAATTGATAGAGTTGTTGTTTGATTTTCCTAGTTTGTTTGCAGATGTGCCCACCCGTACGCATCTGATCCAGCATGATGTGGATGTGGGAGATGCGCGACCTATTCGTCAGCGTTTTTACAGGGTTCCTATCAATAAGTGGAATGTGCTGGAGTCAGAGGTTCAGTATATGCTTGAGAATGAGATCGCTGTTCCTTCATGCTCCAGTTGGGCTTCACCATGCTTGTTGGTAAAAAAGCCGGATTCTACTTATAGATTTTGCACTGATTACCGCAAGTTAAACGCTATTACTAAACCTGACGCTTTTCCACTTCCTCGAATGGAGGATTGTGTGGATCAGGTGGGCTCTGCGAAGTTTGTAAGCAAACTAGACCTTCTAAAGGGATACTGGCAAGTGCCTTTAACTCCCAGAGCTCAAGAGATAACTTCATTTATTACACCATCCGGGTTATATTCATACTCTGTTATGAGTTTCGGTTTGAGAAATGCACCCGCAACCTTCTAGAGATTGATGAATAAAGTGGTATTCGGCCTGGAGGGTTGTGCGGTGTATTTGGATGATGTTATTGTATTTAGTGATACATGGGAACAACATCTGGTACATCTTCGTGCGCTTCTGCTGCACTTGGCTGAGGCATGTCTTACAGTTAACTTGGCAAAGTGTGAATTTGCCAAGGGTACTGTCAGATATTTGGGAAAAGAAGTTGGAAAGGGCGAGGTGCGTCCTGTTCAAGCCAAAGTTGCAGCTATTCAACAATTTCCTCCATCAACAAAGAAGGAGCTGATGCGTTTTTTAGGGATGGTCGGGTATTACCGGGGTTTTTGCCCAAATTTTCCAACTGTTGTTTCTCCACTCACTGATCTGCTTAAGAATGCAGTCAACTTTGTTTGGAGTGCAAATTGTCAGACGGCTTTTGAACATGTTAAACTGTTATTAACTATTGCTCCTGTTTTAGCTGCCCCTAGGCTGGATAAGCTATTTAAGATGCAAGTAGATGCAAGCCAGATTGGTGCTGGAGCTGTTCTATTACAAACTGGTGAGAGTGGACTCGACCATCCTGTAAGTTTCTTTTCTCGTAAGTTTAATACTTACCAAATGAACTATTCTGTAATAGAGAAGGAAGCATTATCCTTAATTTGGGCTCTTCAGCATTTTGATGTATACGTGGGTGGCGGATTACCTGTGGAGGTTTATTCTGATCATAACCCTCTAACGTTTTTACACTCTCTACAGCCCCCGAGTCAGCGGTTAATGCGCTGGATTCTCTTTTTGCAGCCTTACAGTTTAACTGTAAAACACATCAAGGGAACTGATAACGTAGTGGCAGATGCGTTATCTCGTGTTCCTGTCTAGATCGAGTAGTGTACTGTAAGGCAAGGCAAGGCAAGTTTATTTATATAGCACATTTCATACACAATGGCAATTCAAAGTGCTTTACATAGAAGAAATTAAAATAATAAAAAGAAATAAGAATAATTAAAACAGTTTAGAAAAATAAAAAATAAAATACAGTACAAACAGTCGGACGAACATTGGCACAGTGCTCATTCAGTAAATGCATAGTTAAACAGATGTGTTTTGAGTCTGGATTTGAATGTGACTACAGTAGGAGCACATCTGATCTCCTCTGGAAGCTGGTTCCAGCTGCGGCTGGCATAATAGCTAAAAGCAGACTCGCCATGCTTAGAGTGAACCCTTGGTATTTCAAGCTGATATGATCCTAATGATCTGAGTGATCTGTTGGGTTTATATTCAGTGAGCATATCTGCAATGTATTGAGGTCCTAGGCCATTGAATGATTTATATACCAGTAATAATACTTTAAAATCAATCCTAAGTTTAACTGGGAGCCAGTGTAAAGACCTGAGGACTGGTGTGATATGTTCATATTTTCTGGTTCTGCTCAGAATCCTGGCGGCAGCGTTCTGTATGAGCTGCAACTGTCTGATGGTCTTTTTGGGAAGGCCAGTGAGGAGTCCATTACAATAATCCACCCTGCTGGTGATGAAAGCATGCACAAGTTTCTCTAAGTCTTGTCTGGAAACAAAGCATCTAATTCTTGCAATATTTTTCAGATGATAGTATGCTGATTTAGTTATTGCTTTGACATGACTACTGAAACTAAGCTCTGACTCTAGTGTCACTCCAAGATTCCTGACTTGATTTTTGGTTGTTTGACCCCTAGAGTGAAGGTATGCGTTCACCTTGAGAACTTCATCTTTGTTTCCAAACGCAATGACTTCAGTTTTGTCTTTGTTTAACTGAAGAAAGTTTTGACACATCCAACTGTTGACTTCATCAATGCATTGGCACAGGGAGTCAATGGGGCTATAATCGTTGGGCGATAGGGCTAAGTAGAGCTGTGTGTCGTCTGCATAGCTGTGGTAAGCAATTTGGTTATTTCTCATTATTTGGCTCATTGGGAGCATATACAGGTTGAACAGGAGTGGCGCAAGAATTGAGCCTTGAGGGACTCCGCATGTCATGGATGTCCACTCAGACTTATGGTCTCCTATACTCACATAATAACCTCTCCCATCTAAGTATGACCTGAACCATTTTAGGACTATCCCAGAAAGCCCCACCCAGTTTTCCAGCCTGTCCAGAAGTATGTTGTGATCGACAGTGTCAAATGCAGCACTGAGGTCGAGTAGTACCAGCACTGATAATTTGCCTGAGTCAGTATTTAAGCGAATATCGTTTATTATCTTTATGAGCGCTGTCTCTGTGCTGTGGTGCGGTCGGAAACCAGATTGAAAATTGTCAAAGTATCCATTCGAGCATAAGAATTTGTTCAGCTGATTGAAGACAACTTTTTCAATGATCTTACCTATGAAAGGAAGATTTGAGATTGGTCTATAGTTGCTTAATATGGTCTTATCCAGATTGCTCTTTTTCAGGAGGGGCTTGACAACTGCAGTTTTTAGGGAGTTTGGAAAACTCCCAGAGAGAAGTGAAGCATTTACCACTTCTAGAAGATCTGCTTCTAAACTGTTTAACACACTTTTGAAAAAAGATGTGGGAAGTGTGTCAAGAGCGCAGGTTGATGTTTTAAGGTGCTGTACGGTTTCTTCCAAAATTTTGCCATCAATTTCTTTGAAATCAGACATAGTAACTACTTTCTCAGGTGGTTTGATCTGTCTGACCCCAGCGCAACTCAAGGATGTGCTGATCACCTTTCTGATATTATTGATTTTGTCAGAGAAGAAGGAAGCAAACTCACTGCACTTGCTGTCTGAGAGCATTTCACTGGGAATCTGGCTTGGGGGGTTTGTCAGTCTCTCAACAGTAGCAAAAAGAGTGCGTGTGTTGTTTAAATTACTGTTTATAATATTTGAGAAGAAAGTCTGTCTAGCTTTGCCTAGTTCCATATTGAAAGCATGAAGGCTGTCTTTGTAGATGTTATAATGGACTACAAGTTTTGTCTTCCGCCACATGCGCTCTGCTTTTCTGCATTGTCTTTTCATATTTTGCACTGCTGTTGAGTTTCTCCAAGGTGCCTTTTGTCTGCCACTCTTCTTCCTGACTTTCACAGGAGCAATATCATCAATTACACCTTTAACTTTTGAGTTAAAAGAATCAAGGAGAAAATCAACAGAGTCAGCAGATATGCTTGGTGTTAAAGATATAGCCTTCATAAATAGTACACTAGTGTTCTCATTTAAGCATCTCTTCTTGACAGACACAGATCTGGCTTCAGTGGCAGGAGAGATCAATATATCAAAGAAAATACAGAAATGATCAGACAGTGCTACATCCTTAATAACAATCGATGAAATGTTTAGACCCTTACTGATAAGTAAATCTAAAGTGTGTCCACGATTGTGTGTGGGTCCATGTACATGCTGAGTCAGATCAAAAGTTTTTAAAACAGTTTTGATTTCTTTTGCCATATTATTTTCTGCATTATCTATATGGATGTTAAAATCTCCAGCAATGGCAAAACAGTCAAACTCTGAGGTAATTGTTGATAACAGTTCTGTAAAGTCCTCAGCAAAGGCTGGAGAGTATTTTGGAGGCCTGTAAATAATGAAAAGTAAAATGCGTGGAGCACTTTTTAACACAATACCCAGATATTCGAAAGACAAGTAATTCCCAAATGATATTTGCTTACATTGATAGATATCTTTAAAAAGAGCAGCTAGACCCCCACCTCTCTTAACAGCTCTGCAGACACTCATAAAAGTAAAGTTAGGAGGGGCTGTTTCATTGAGGATTGTTGCACTGCAGCTGGCTTCTAGCCAGGTTTCATTTAGAAGCATAAAATCCAGGTTGTTTGTGGTTATTAAGTCGTTGACTAGAAGTGATTTATTTTTAAGTGAGCGAATGTTTAAAAGAGCTAACTTAACAGACTTACTTTTCCCCACAGCAATATTAGTTTGACGTGTAATAGGCACCAGATTAGTTGGGTTTGCTGTACGGCTATTGAAGGCCTTAGACTTTCTATCATGTAATAGAACAGCAATAGAGAAAGATACAGGCACACTGGGTTCCCGCTTGTTTTGTAAACATTTGAGAAAGTTACTGTTATCAAAACGGGGACCCGACACATATCACTGAGAGCTTTGAGCAGTTGTTTTTGGTTCACCTCGAGCAGAAGGAGGAGGGTGTGGGCCCTGGCGTTGTGGCAGAGGCCGAAGAGCTCTCACAGGAGGAGGGGGAGGGCGAGCTGGGCCCGCAGGCTTTGGTGGTAGTGGTGCCTGTCTTTTTTTAGTTGGTATCTGGGGGCTTGCAGCAAAAGAGTGGGATAGTCTGGTTCCAGCATGCACCAGTTCTTCCATTCTCTGTGAGAAGCACAGTAGTGGCGTTGCAGGGGAGAGGGAGAGAGTGTCTGGTGAAAGGGGCTGTTGCTCTGGTGTTATAGGAGGCTGTAATATGCTGTCCTGGCTTCCCTGGCTGTTTTCCAGGAAGTCGTCCTTGGGTGCTGAATCTTCAAGCAGTTCTGATATGGCTATCTGTGGTGAGCTCTGTGTGCAGGGCTCAGCTGAGATTGTGTCCGTGAGCAGAGGTTGTTGTGGCGGAGTGGTGTTATCATGTCCATTTTGCTGCTGAAGTGAAGTCCCGTGGTCATTCATACTGTGTCCAGGTGTGTGTGTGCCGTTCAGATTGAGTGGATTGGCACAAACCGCAGAAGGATGATTTAGGGAGAAGTAGATATTGTCCTTTAACACTCTTGAACCAAGTTTGTTTGGGTGATTGCCATCCCGATGAAACAGTTGTCGTTGACTCCAGAAAAGATTGAAATTGTCAATGAAGTTCACTGCTTTTATATTGCAGGTTTTTTGCAGCCATGTATTTAGCCCAAGCAACCGTGAAAACCTGTTTGTTCCTCTTGCTGGTAGTGGTCCACTGATGAATGTTTGAACTTTCAGTCTTTTAAGTGTTTCAAAAAGTTTATTGAAATCCTTCTTAAGGAGTTCTGACTGCTCTTTATGAATATCATTCTTCCCCACATGTATGATGAGTCGATTAGCAGTCTTATGTTTCATCAGAATGTTCTGAAGTTCCCTGTTTATATCAGAAGTTGTTGCTTGTGGAAGGCAGCATGTAGTTGTATCCCTGCTGCTAATGTTTCTGATTATGGAGTCCCCCACTATCAGAGTCCTGGGCTCGGCTGTGCTCTGAGCTGAGTGCCGCTGTCTGCTCGACCTTGAGCGCCAGTTAGCATCAGTGTTAGCTACTGGCCTATTCAGTCTGTGTTCGATCACATTCATCACATTTGTGGATTCCTCATTTACATTCATTAGTACTTCAAATCTGTTCTCAAGATGTATAGGCAGTGGTAGCAGACCAGTGTTTGCAATCCTAGTCAGAGCTGTATCTGGGGTAGAGGATGCTACTGCGGTAATATGTGATGCTCGTGACAATCTGATGTCTCGAGTGCCTTTGGGTTTAGCTCCCTGTTTGTGCCATCGATTAGTAAGTCGATCGGCTTGTTTCTCTACCTGTCGAGGAGTACTAGTTTCATGGGACTCACCGGTATGCTGAGGGTGTCCATGACGAAGCTCTGTTGTGTGCTCCGTCTGGTTTGGTGGTCCCGTAAGTAACTTTGTTTCTAGAACTGCAATCCTTTGTAAAAGTCTGTGGCAGTTGGTGCAGCAAGTAGATTCCAGAAGAGGCATTTTCTCTCTTATCCTTGTAGGCAGTTGTGTTTTCCTTTCCCGGTATGTAAGCTGGTCGGGTAAAAGAATTCTCAGTTTTTGTAGTAATCCAAACTTTGTCGTATGAGCACTGTGCTGATTTGCTGAAGTTAAAATTAGGTGATAAAAGGAAATAAAATAAAGGAAATAAAATATAGAAAAAATAGGAGATAAAATGTAAAAGCGATAGAGCAAAACGCGGAGCAGTAAGCAAGAGCGTCCGAACAGTAGCTGAGCAGGAAGTAAGTGTAAGTGTTTGGACAGTTGTTACTATTTTTCGGTGCTCTCTTTTTGTTGCCTTAATATGCTTTCAGGATCCAGATTGCTGGGGATAAATTGAGTAGGCTAGGAGAATGGAGGTGACTGTGGAAAAAACTTGTTATACGGGAATCGGATCTCATAAAATAATGTTTTTTAAAGGAAAGTATGATTTGTTAATTTATTTTTATTTTTAGATTCTTTTTGAGAGGTTTTGAGGATCATCATAAGATATCGGATCTTTTAAGGGGGGGTGTGTGACGGTTCAATGAGTGGTTGTGCAGTGAGTGCTTGTGTGTTTGTCCCCGAGTTACAGGCTGATTGCTGGAGGTCGTGGCTTTACACCTGAACCAGATCATGGTACTTTAAAAGACACTGGGTCAAACAGAGTTAGACGATGGCTCGCTGGTGTTGTTGCGGCTCTGGAGGCTTCCAGAGAGCTGACAGGACGTGTGGGCTACGGGAGATCACAGCCGTTTCGGAGATCTGATGTGATATACTTTCCCCTGATGACAATACTTTGATTTGGACTTCTCGTTATGTTTGGTTGAACTGATATCACTTGAGCTGGCTACTTACATTTACTTACATTACACCCTGACTAACATTTATACTGATCTCTTGACATTTCATGTTTATTACTTTATTTAAATAAATCGTATTGTTTACGCAGCGGTTGTGTGGCGTCTCCCTTACTTTGTTGCGATATTTGAGAAGAATCGTAACATAACATAGACCTCAGCGGTTGGTTGTACAACAAAAAAAAAAATCATAAGCAAAACAACAGGGCCTAGACATCAGAGGTCCATATGCACAGAACTCCACAAAGAAAGATCTGTCAAGTAAAAACAAAACAAGACATAAATACAAAACAAACTAAATTCATATCTGAAATACAAACCCAAATAAACCACTTGATGCAAATCATGATGCAAATCCCACACAGCGTCATAAACATTCAAAATACACAATTCTTTGATTAACCCAATAATTATACATAAAATGTTATCAATTTGATGAACCTAACAATCTAACACACACACACACACACACACACACACACACACACACACACACACACACACACACACACACACACACACACACACACACACAACCACACACACAACCACACACACACACCTCTGCCGTAATCCAAGAGTGGAATAGACTGTGTGATACAGCTCGTTGCTATAGGCTAAACGCGGCATCCACAACTCGACAATAACCACATTAACCGCCCACGCGCTCACACTCTTGCATCGAGGATTTCCTACCTGCGTTTAACACAGAATAAACAATGTAAATAAACTAAACCTCTTTATACAAACTATTACAGCAAATGCCACACTCAAACCTCGCTATGGCGCTTTGGGGTCACAACACTGGAAGGAGACGGAAAAAGTCAAAACGTCAGGAAGTTATACCGTCTACTAACCTTTGAGCTATTTATAGAGCAAAATACATACACGCCCCACCCCGTATACAATCCTTATTCACTCTGTCACATTTAGTTCACTTTCTTTCTTTTAGTTTGGATTGTTTAATAAACAACGCTTGGCTGTTTCAAGATTCACCTCTCCTCTCCTTGTCTCCTTTGCTGGAACTGACTTAACAACACAGGATCAAGAAAAGTTTATGGATCTAGCTGCATTTATCCTATTTCTTTATGGAATTATACTGTTACACTTGTGTATGTTAGCTAATCTAATTATGTTATTAATGTTTAGTGGAGTTACAAGCGCTGGGGGAGCTGTTTAGAGAGTGTTTGCCCCAGCAGTGGTGATCTTCGAGCAGCCCCCTGAGTCTGCGCCAGTCACAAAAATAGTCCATTCCACCACGGACCTAGTTACCACTGATCCGAGTTAATATTTGGGGCTTGCTGGTTGGTTCCATCCAAACTCCTGGCTCCTTCATCTCCGCTGGTCCCACCTAGTTCCCTGCCTCTTTTGTCTCTGCAGGCACCAACCCCTCATCTGGCTCCACCTGGCTTATTTTCCCCACCCCCTCCACTTACTCAATCTGGTTCTCTGACTCCGCCCCCTCTTCTCTGACTCTGCCTCATCTGTTGGCCCTCCGGCTCCAATGGTGCAACCACAGTCGTTAGTCCATGTCATCCAGCCATAGTCAAGTAGGGTTGGGTATTGGTTGGTTTTTATCCGATACCAGTACCTACTCGGTATTTTTCAAACGGTTCCGGTGCTTAAACGGTTCTTAAACCGGTACTTAAGAAAACGAAACTGCACACACTTTATCAAAACAATTATATCTGTGTGTGTTTTCTGAATTTTTTTTTCTGATTAAATTAAAAATTGTGCTGATGTAGCCGAAAACACTTAAGTTAAGATAAAATTTTTGTCTTCTAATATTATTTATATATATTATATATCAATTATATTACATATTATGTATTATAGACTTTTACAAAACTATCTGACACTGAGCAGAAATATTTAACACACAAAGTATAGCCTCATATAAATATACTTGATATAGGCTACTTCATACTTGATATGCAAGATTTGCAGTTGGTATTAAAATACTAGACTTACCCGAAGAGGAACACTGCAGCTGAACTTGAACTTTAGTCAAGAATGTCAGAGGTTTTGGGTTCTAATCCGCATAGTTTTTTTAAACCGATAATGCTCATCAGTGGTTGTATATCAAGCAGGGACAATATGTTGTGATTTCACCAGAACGAATAGATATGAGGCGCCGTCTAGGGCTTAAATCGAACTTCATTCACGCACACATAAAACGCTTGCATACACATATACTAAGTAGTCACACATACATGTATACTGCTGAATGCTCCAACTATATGAAATGCACAACGTCACATCTAAAGTCGCTCACGCACACACACACAAACCGCGCACATACTCATCTGAGACGCGAGCACACACACACACACTATGGCAAGCCAAGAGGCTCAGAATACGCCATAGATGAATCGCGTTTAAAGCCAAACGCCGTAAAATACGGCGTTTTAAACCGTATTGGACGCCGTAAAATACGCCGTTGTAATTACAAACGCCGTAAAAGACGCGCGAAATACGTCAATGACGCCGTATTTGACGGCGTTTTAGTGTGCATGGAAAGCGCCGCTTTTTACGCCGTTCATCTCGCCATATGACGCCGTAAAAAACGCCGTTTTGGTTGCACAGAGCGCGCGCTATTTTACGGCGTTTTGCTTATAGTATAATGAGACACGCCCTCTGATTTCCACAGCCAGTAAGTTTGAACTGTTCTCTCCCAATCAATGATGAACTGAGTCAGACCAGACGAATTCAGCACGGATCATTTGTGGTAATCCAATTCGAATTCTTATGCTCGTATATGAGGAGTTATTAAACAAGGAAAAGAATCCAGGTCGTATTGGCTTAACTCGGCACATTTCCATCTAAGTGCTGAATAACAACATATTGATATAACCCATAGAATGCCCTATGAATTTGTGTGTTTTAAATAGGCCTATTTGAAAAAAAAATAAGACGAATGTATTTTTTGCTATTTCTAAAAAATGTGGCAGATTTGTTGGTAGGTATATAAGCTTCTCCTTCCAGAATTAAATAGTGTTCCGATTTTTGTAGGCTAATTAAATTCGTGTTTTATTCATATTATATTCATTAATAAAAATAACATAGCCTTGTTATTTCTTTCCCACATTTGAGTCATTATTCTTAAAAGAAATGTAAATTATGCTTGCAACAATAGCTGTAGGTTAATTGGCCTGGATGAGTGTGATTGGCCTAATATTGTGTCCCAGACCGGCATTAAATAATTCGTGAATATTTGTAAAAATTCGTGGCTTGAAAGAGTTGTAAAATTGACAGTTCTGTCGATGTTTTGCCCAGGCAGGGTTAGTTAAGTAAAACTAAAACTATTAAAAACATTGAAATGCTAATCGAAATAAACCTGAAATAAAGGAAAATATAACTATAAGTTGAAAAACTTAAACTAAACGGAAATGAGAAATGTTTTTTTTTTTTTTTTATCAACAAACTGAATTCATTTCGGGTTTTTTTTTGCTTCCACCTTCAACCGACGCGATCTTCCATTCATTAACCGACAAGATTATGTTAAATTAAAATTAAATTAAATTAGAATGAACAAGTGACTGTGACCCATTAAAAATAGGCCTACCAAAAATATTTTTTTTGTTTTAGCCAGCATGTAAAATAGCAGCAACAGAATAGGGGGATTCATCATCGTATTCACCTGTAGTGCTTCTGTGAACGGAGAAAAAACAGGATAACATCCATAACTCTATACTCTATCCATAATTCTGATACAATGTCTGAACAATCCGGCGACTCAAAACGGGGGTTGGAGGTAACAAAAAAAAAAAAAAAAAATTTACACTGCCTACGTAGCTTCTCTGCAGGGGCGGCGCCAGAGAATTTTTAACGCATGTGCTGAGGGGGTGCTAGATCATTGACAGGGGGAGCTGCGCAAAACTTGGCCACTAAATATTTAATATTCAGTTATTTTAATGATCACAATTAAAGTTTTATTAAATTGATCAAGCGCAACATTCAGCACAATCAAATAAAGATGTAGGCTATTATTAATAATAATGTTATATCAACATAATATCTCGTTATTTCGACATAATATGTGAAATATCTCGAAATAACGAGATATTATGTCGATACTACTGCTGTGTCCACCATGGTCTCCACATTCTTGATCAGCGGAAACGATTTTTGCTTGTTTGGGATCTGACTGGCCAGCGTATTTGAAAAATTTAAGCAAACTTTGCTGTTTTTTTGACATTTTTTTCCCTGAAACGATCGAGGCAAACAGCAATCTCAACTAGCACAACAAGCGGGCAAGTCATGTGTCACCCATGTTCACATGTTCCGGCTCAAATTTAAAAATGTGAAAATTCTATTCATTTTGCTTTATTGATTTGAATGATCTTTAATATTTTCTTTAATTTCAGTTTATTATTTAGCTTGGATTAATATTAATAATTAACATAAAATTAATAATTCCTTGGAAGCATACGAATTGGATTACCACAAATGATCCGTGCTGAATTCGTCTGGTCTGACTCAGTTCATCATTGATTGGGAGAGAACAGTTCAAACTTACTGGCTGTGGAAATCAGTGGGCGTGTCTCATTATACTATAAGCAAAACGCCGTAAATAGCGCGCGCTCTGTGCAACCAAAACGGCGTTTTTTACGGCGTCATATGGCGAGATGAACGGCGTAAAAAGCGGCGCTTTCCATGCACACTAAAACGCCGTCAAATACGGCGTCATTGACGTATTTCGCGCGTCTTTTACGGCGTTTGTAATTACAACGGCGTATTTTACGGCGTCCAATACGGTTTAAAACGCCGTATTTTACGGCGTTTGGCTTTAAACGCGATTCATCTATGGCGTATTTCTGAGCCTCTTGGCTTGCCATACACACACACACACACACACATAAACTCGCGCACATACTCATCTGAGACGCGAGCACACACACACAAACTCGCGCACATGCTCATCTGAGACGCGAGCACACACACACACACACACACACACAAACTCGCGCACATACTCATCTGAGACTCGAGCACACACACACACACAGAGGGGGCAGTCATGGCCTAGTGGTTAGGGAGTTGATCTGGTGACCCAAAGGTTGCTGGTTCGATTCCAGAACCGGTGGGAAATGACTGAGGTGCCCTTGAGCAAGGCACCTAACCCCTAATCGCTCCCCGGGCGCCACACAAAGGCTGCCCGCTGCTCTGGGTGTGTGGGGGGGCCAGTGCCCCCGTGTCACCAAGCTTGGCCCCCCCTCTGGCCCCCCTAAATTTGGAATCGTAAAATCACACCAAACAACTGCGCATTTTATCAGTTGCGGCGCCTTCATCTATAGGTTACACTGCAGCACGACGTATATTCACATCTAACGTTAACGCAGAGGAACGGGACACTGCAGTTCACAAAAGTTCATTATTTGCATGTGCTTTAAAGCCTTGCCGGTTAAACATGTCATTCGCTGCTGATGTGCTGTTCAAATATGCGCTTTACTGAGCGCGTACACTCGACGCGCACATGCACTAAAAGCCTGTTACTGGACTAAGTTATCTTTTGAGGCTTATATTGCGCTAATACTGTCAAATACAGACAATGTTTACATAAACAAAGTTGGTTATGTCTAAAGTGAAAGCAAACAGAGAAAATTAATTAAAATCTGCTTGTCATATGCGTGTATATTAGACGCGTCGCGTGCAGTCCTTAAAGAGACAGTAGCCCTAATAATAAACATGCTGCCGCTTGTCCTTAAAGAGATAGTTCACCCAAAACCAAACAGTTGCTGGTCCCCATTGACTTCCATACATAGTAGGAAAAAAAACAGAAGAAAGAAACTTATTCAGGTTTAAAACAACTTAAGAGAGAAAATATGACTTTGTTGGGGGATAACTATCCCTTTAATGTTAATAAAACAACAAAACACACAGAGGAAATCATTCACTGCTCTTGACTGAGAACTTTAAGTCTGTTGTGTTTTATTTTCATATTTGTTCATTTAATTACTTTCTCATACTGTTAAATACACCTATAGCTGAAAAAATAAAGCAGTTTATTTCATTTGTATATTAAGTTGTGTATGTGTAATATGTATCTCTGTTCTTAATTTTTAATAACAAAGAAAATAATGACAAAGATTTTTATCTTCGCCTTTGGCCTAAATGTCTGCCATTCTTTTTTATTTTATATTTTGTTACCTATAAGGCTTTGTTTTTAAAATAGGGACATTAGTTTGGCTGTAATGCTCAGTCACTTGCAAAATAGTAAAACCAACATGAAAAAAGAATCGTGATAAAATCGTGATTTTCCTGAAAAAAAAAAATCGTGATATGATATTATTGCCATATCGCCCACCCCAGGTGTAAAAAAGTGCCTAGATGTGCTTAGATGCTAAAAATGTGTTATTATTGATCATTATATCGCACTACAATTAAACATAATGAAACATTAATTTGAATTGAAATTGTTTAATTAGCTTAGCTAATATAATTTATTAGCTTTTTCTAGAGATTGCAGTCATA
Source organism: Leuciscus leuciscus (assembly GCF_965113295.1). Classification (NCBI taxonomy): domain Eukaryota; kingdom Metazoa; phylum Chordata; class Actinopteri; order Cypriniformes; family Leuciscidae; genus Leuciscus; species Leuciscus leuciscus. Next base: position 33,376,528 of record NC_138739.1, on the reverse strand, counting down.
CATGACATGGTGAAAAATGACTTGAAATAATACTGAAAATAGGTTAAGATGAATGTTAAAGGTGTGCCCCCTAAAAGCACAAGTGGCCCCTGCCTGGCCCCCCCAGTTACTGTGGTCTAGAACCGCCACTGAGCACACACACACACACACACACACACACACACACACACACACACACACACACAAACTCGCGCACATACTCATCTGAGACGCGAGCACGCACACACAAACTCTCCAAGCACATAACGTTACTCATATAGACGGCGCCTCATAAATAGATCGATCTCTGCAACGTATTGAAGCGCGCGTCCGAGACGAGTGCAGTGTGCACTCACAAGAGAAAAGAATTTAGCGCTAGATCGTCTCTTATTTAACAAACGAACGAAATGAATGCTCTGCTGGTTAACTGGAGATGTTTTGTTATTGGATCATTCGTGCCGCGAGATGTTTTATAGGGGGGGGTGAAAAAAGTCAGGCACCGAAATCAGGCACCGAAAGTTTCATTCTTATTCGGTCTGGTTACTACCGTTTACGTCGGAACCGGTTCCCTATTGGAACCGGGTTTCGGTACCCAACCCTATAGTCAAGGGACTTTGGGCCTCATAACCATCTGATTCCATCACCTTAGCTTGTTGAATTGTCAGCTCCACCATGACTTGTAGCTCCCTCGACTCCACCGTGGTCCGTCAGCACTGTGACACCACCGGGGTCCCTCATCCCTCCAGCTCCACCTGGTCAGGAGTCACTCTGCTTTCGCTATGGACTTCTGGGCCTTCGGCTAAACCTCAGCCCTCCATCCCTTCATCTCCACCAGGCTTCTCCTTCCGGCTCCTTCCTCTATCCCATTGGCTCCGCCTCAGTCTTCCAAGACCCCAGCTCCACGTCGGTCCCCCAACCGTCCGATTCTGCCTTGGTTCTCTAAGCCTGCGATGTTGCCCTTGTCCTTCATCCCTCCGCCTTCGGCCTGGTCTTCAATCTACCTGAATCCTCCTTGGTCAACAACAGTGAGGGCTCCGCAGTGGATTTTTAAACCTTCACCGTTGTCAAGAGAGGGGGATTCAGCCAATTTCGCCGTTGCCTCCTTCGCCAGTCCCTCAATGGTTCCTTCCTCCATTGGCTCCTCCTTGGTTTCTCCCTTCACCATTTCCTCCTTATGAATAGTAATTTGACCAATTTCAACTCTATAGAACCACCACCAGTTAAAAAAATCACTTTTCAAATGGTTATAACTTTTGAACCATTTGATCTAGAAAAATGAAACTTATTACACCTGATTCCTCTTCATGCTGATCACATTCAACATTTTACATTAAGACTCCGCCCATTACAGTAGTGGCCATTTTGAAAAGTAGAGTATTCAGTGGTTTTGCTACTTCTCCTTCAAATTTTGCCAAATTCTTACGAAAATTGGCTAAGGTGATCTTTGGACCGAGTCGCGCAAAGACAACTGTACAGAAATTTTTTTTTTTCATCTTTGTTAAAAAAAATTATGATGTCGCAAACTTAACAATGCCGACCCGAAATTGGTTCAGAGGCTGTATCTCAGCTACACCTGGATCAATCTCTTCAATATCAATATCTTTTTTTGGGAGTGGGAGGTGGGTGGGTCCTCCAATCGGGATTTCACCTAGGGTGCCAAGCAAATTGAAAAAACTGAAGCAAATGAAAAGGTTTTTCGCTATTCCTCATACAAATTTTGTCAAATTTTGTCCAAAATCTGTTCAGATGATCTTTGGACCGAGCCGCACAATAATGACTGATCAGTTTGTCCACTGAAATTTTGTCCATTCTTTCTTATCTGGTCATAAGCTAGGTTACTGGCTAAGTTAGCTTAGCATGCTAACCAGTTAACATGCTAACTGATGTATTTGTGTTCTCATTCTTCGCTTGAAATCTCTATGGTAACGTGTCAATTGTGTGTCTGTGGCGCACCAGTATAAAACTGTTGAGTTTGAGGGTTCGAGTCCCATGTGAACCATACCCAGACAGTAAGAGGTACTTTGGCAAAAAAAAAAAATATGCAGGAGTTGCTTCTGTTCCAGGCATTGTGTCTTTCTAAGAATGTTCTTATCTGAAACTTTTAAATACGACACGCAGTGCATTTATGTACAAATTGTTGAGAGTTGATTCTCAGTTGAACTACTAAACTTCGGCATTTGTGTGAACACCTGTCTTTTCAGTGGCGTAACGAGATGAGCGACAGACACTTGACTTGGAGATTGTGTTTTCGATTCCTGTGTGGTGCAACTTTATACAATTAAATGTAATGTTGTGTAATTGGATTCCTTTATTATCCTGGTAAGTGTTGAACTAATCTTTCTTCCCTTTGGATTAGAAATAAGTGTGTTTCTATACATTCTGTGTTCATTCTCGTCTGAACTTCTGTTAATTTTGAGTTCATTCTCATCTCTATTTCTCAATAAGTAATGCTTTACATATATATATATATATATATATATATAATCTTAAAATATATTGTTTGAGTGTGGGGGGTGGTTGGTTCCTCCAATCGAGATTTTACTTAGGGTTTCACCTAGAAACGGCACTGTTGTGTGTACTGTTGTCATTTTGCCTTCAACAACTCAAGTCTCTGTAAAATAAAAGTGTTTGAGTGTATGAGTAGAATGCTGTGTCAAGCAAAAGACTATAACTTTGAAGAATGTTTAATCAAATCCAATATGTAGCAAGTGTTAAACCATGTGAATTATGCAATGTTCAAAAGGTTCCTAATAAAAAATATATATATTTCCAGACAAGCCAAAAACAGCCACAAGGGCTTGGCCCTGAATTGCTGCTTGCAGCTATATTTTCTAGTTTGTTTTTATGGGTGCTCATTGATCATGTTAACCTGTGTCTTGTTTAGTCCCTTGTTTTCTTGTATATTTAAGCCTTCAGTTGGATTCTGTTCTTTGTCCTATATTGTCTTTGATATATTTATCAAAGCTATTGCGTTTTTGCTCTGTGTTAGTTTGCCTTTGTTTTAGTTTGGATTGTTTAACCACGTTGGGCTGCTTCAAGATCCACCTCTCCTCTCCTTGCCTTCTTCGCTGGAGCCGACATGAGACTAATCTTTGACTATTGTAATAACTTTGTTAAACACATAAAAAATTTGATATTTTGTTCATTTTGTAAATATTTAGTGAGTTTTTAATCTCTGACTTCTTTATTGTTAGTCTTTTTCACAAAATACTGAATGACCTGAACGATGCATCAACCATTAAATTATACCCTTTAAGTCTTCAGTTTATTATGAACATTTTCATTCATCATGTTGCAAATGTTTTAGTTCCAATTACAAATGTACTGTCATAAAAATGCTTTATTGGTGTTTCAGTTGTTATTCTTTCAAATAATGATAATCATTTAGACTATCGTTAAATCTAAATAAAAAATTTTTAATAGATGTATTGTGCTTGTTTATATTCATAACCATTGTGTTCCTTGTTCATTATGTGTGAGTTTCACCTCTCCTCTTGCAGTTGCAAAATGGTGGCTCTACTGTGTCTACCAACAGAGTGAACCATGCTTAAACCACCCATAGAAGTTTTAGTACTATCTTAGTCATACTGTTTTATAATCTTGTACAAATTATTATAAGTTGTTATTAGAGTGTGTTGGCTTTATGTGAGTTTGCTGATGTTACTGCAGTTATCTGGCAATTTACTGTCATGTTTAACTTGGTTAATAAAGTAATGATGATGGTGAGGTGTTAAGTGTTGAAAAAAAGTGTGTACAATGTGGTCAGAGCAAACTTGACTTCCTCTGCTGTCTGGTTCAGAGCTGCAGACTTCATCATACATGTGTGGAGGGAACCAGGTTTCATTAGATTCAATGGTTTTATTCAACCAGTAACATGAGGATCATTCAGCTTCAGCTCTGTGAGTTTATAACATTATATAAATATATGTTCATGCGCTTTACCATAAATTGTTTCTTGTTAAATGTTCACAGTGGTTTTTAAGCAGCTAATTAAAAATTAATTGTGATGCATGTTTATTTATTTTTATCTTATAGATGTATTAATCTGTTGTCGAGCTGCAGTCTCAGATCAACTCACTGATTTAGGATCAAATGTGACCATAAACTGTGATCTTGATGAAAATGAGGTTTATTGGATTTTACTGAAAACACCAGATCCTCCAACAGTGATTCTACGGTCAACCTCAACTCCAACAGCGCCTTTTTACTCAAATAAAACATTCAGAAAGAAATATTCACTGCAATTTAATCATCATCTGTTTATTTATAATGTAACCGCTGATGAATTAGGAGTTTATTACTGTATGAACACACGCACACCTCCAAAACTCAGCAACAGCACCAGACTGCACTTCAATGGTGAGTTCATTTACTATTCCATATTGATAATCACTATGAATATTTTCTATTACTTATTTAAACATTTGTAATTCACTACTTCAGTTTTCGGAGCACCTATTTAAACATAAGCAGTTAATGGTAACTCCACAAAAAGTTGAATATGTTATATATTTACCTACAGTACAAAATTGCAGTCATTGTGCTTCAGACTATCAGCTGTTGTTACTGTAACAGATTATGAACACTTTCATTACAGAATCAACTCAAATAACTGAGTGTCACAATCATACAGCGCTGGAGTTTATTGATCAGAATCAGACACAATGGCAGATTATTATCATCATATCTGCTCTGATGAACGGGCTTCTGCTCATTGTGCTGATCGGTGAGATATTAATGCTCTTCTCCATAGACAGTTAAAGTTAATAGTGTAAATTGTTTATTTAGGCTTTTGACTTATTTTGACTTATTTTGGCATTTTAATTGACTTTATTATATATATATATATATGTATGTATATTAAGAAAAATAATACAACCTTTAGTTAATATTGAATCTGAATTCATTGTTCTGTTTTTAGGACTGGTAAAGGTTTTGGTTGTTGGAAACAGAAGGCCAGCAGAAGAATCACAACTCAACACTGATCTACAGCAGACGCGAGTTATAGAGGAGCGTCAGGACCAGTTACAGGTAAGAATTCATTAATGAAGCTCTTGATAATAATGTAGGATTCATTCTGACCTTTTACTCCAACAGCATGCTATCATTTGTTTGATGAAACAATAACTTTGATCCATGGACAGCTATAGTTTATATTGTTTTCTTCATTGCTGTTTCAGTATGCTGAGGTGGATTTTTCCAAGCTGCGTAGAAACTTTCGGTCCAGTCAAGTCAACAGCACCTATGCTGCACTAAAGCCGGCGAAATCATGAACGTATGAGTATGATGGACTGCTTATTTTGTTCACTGTTTCTTGAACCTCTAACCACAAACTGTTTGGCAGATCTCATAATAGATATTACCCACATTTACCACCATAACATTCTTCAGATCAGGGGTTTTGAAATGCAAAGCCTGCCGAGGATCCACTGGAAAGTTAAGAGAGGAAAATGACAAAAGAAAATAAGTTAAAATTGACCTAATTTTATGTGCTATGATTTATCACTGCATCATTTATTTTGTAAAAAAAAAAGTGAACAGGATAATTTAAATGTGCAAAGGTTTAACTCCTGGGGTTTATCAAAAAATGTGCTTGCAAATGAATAGTATAAATATTTTCTGTATGGAAAAGCATTGTCCTTATATTTTAAATGAACTCCATTATTTTAAACTGATACTCCAAAAAGTATAAATAAAATAAAATAATATATATATATATTATTTTATTTATACTTTTTGGAGTATCAGTTTAAACTGTCTTTAATACATTCCGTTTTTAGACATCATTAAATTCACAGTTGGGTTTACAAATTGTTTCCAATTGTTAGGTTTCCAATTTGTTTTAACGACATATATAAATAGCACATTAATAGTATAAAATGACAATATCTTAAATGTGAAAATTTGCCCAGACTTTTATGAAAACATCCTTATGCTGACAACACAATTCAGTTAATTCAGTCTTCTTATAAAGTTGTTTCTTTATATTAAATAAATAAATATATATTTTTATGTATAAGCTTTTGTGCATTTTTTATTTATTTTTTTGTCAGATATATGAATAATAAATAGCCTGAAAAATCTGCAATACTGAAAGTTGTTTAGTCGGGTCTCTCTGGTAATGATATTATAATTACTCATGAAAACAGCATTTTATTCAATAATAAGTCAATCAAATTTCAACATGACTTTAAATAATGTCACTATTGATAAATTAGGATGTTATGATCGTATGAACACAGACACTTCAAAAAATCATTGTCAGATTCATTAGTAAAATTAATAATACATAAAGTAAAAAAACAAGAAAAAACAAGAAAAACAAAGTCTTAAGTTCTTAGGAAATGTCACACCTCTGGATCACTTCTGTTGTAATGTTATTGATGTCATATTTGTATATTAGATATATTTATGTATATGTATACGCACGCACAATGCGATTTGTCAGTTTGCCAAACAACTGACTTCATTTTCAACTGAACTCAACTGAAGTGTTAAACCAAAACCAGAAGTTTGTTCCACTGGTTTGGTCACTAGACAACCAATCACAAACAGGGCCTCTTACCTTTGTCTAGAGTGGGGTTTAACCTTAAACCCAGTGCAGTGTTTTTTCCAGTACTAATGTATCTCAGTTCTCACAGTTGTCTAAACCTCAAATGGAAAAAAAAACACCATTATGTTAGATTATATTTGTTTAGGTCTACACAGTGAACATTTAGTGCTTGTCAAGTGTGTTAATGCATGTAAAGCACCTTCATGCCTAATACTGAAGTTTATATTGCTATTAACATCCTAAATTAATACTGCATCTGTGAAAGCAGCTTCACGTTAATCTATGGTCATTCTCAAATGTACGTTTCATTCATACTCTACGCCAGAGAAAGTTTCATGCAGAAAGTTTACAATGAGACTCGTAGGAGTAATAAAACTCATGACATATGGGCAAAGACATCCAGCTACCACTGTAGCGGAATAAAATGCAGATGGAGACATTTTGACTGATTAAACCTGAAGAAAATGAACACACTATTGCAACAGTATATGGTTTATCTGTGATCTTCAAGCCATCTCGGGTATTTTCATAAAGATAAATGATGTTTTATTAACAAAGTTCGGGAGGAGAACGTTCAAATGATCTACCCAATCAGCATGAGGCCTATAAATACATAGCCGACTGGTTGCCATTAAGGCCACATCCACACGAAGCCAGAGTTTTCCCTATCCGAAAAAATAACATATTATTTATACATAGCCTAAATATTAAACTAAATACATTTTCTTTAATGGCTACAACATGTAGGCCTACAGTACAGAGTAATTTAATGTCAGAGTGGAATTTGAGCGAACGCCGTTTTACCGGTGATCATGTGGGGCAGGGGAGCATTTTTTGAATAATAATCAAATAATTCCCAGCAATTGTCGAATATAATTTTAGCTTGAAACGCCCATCCCTACAAAATACGAAATGTCTTAATCAGACAACAGACAAGCATCTTAGCATAAGAAAGAAAATATAAATAGGCCTAAATAAAGAAGTAAAAAAATGTTTAAAAAAAATTTAAATAAAAATACATTCAAGTAAATAATAAATAAAGAAATAAAAGAGGCTCAGTAGCTTCTGCAGCACGAACACAAGCATGTAGTCGGCAACTGTTGTTGCTGTGACTTAGCGGTGTCTGACTAGTTGACACTTGGTGTGATGACATCATCGTTTCACAAAATACACGGATTGGCCGTACACACGAAAACGCAAGGGTGGCGTTTTCAGATTTATCCACCTTGGGACCCGGTTTAAAAAAAATAGCGGTTTCAGTCTCCGAAATGCCGGATCCGTCTGGACGAAACGCCAATACGATACAAAATTTGTACGGATACAGCTAAACGCGTCTCCGTGTGGACAGGGCCTAAGTGTAGTTTTGTCTTTTGTATGAAATGGTGTGATTCTTCTAAATAAATAAATAAATAAATCAAGTTAAGATGAATTTGACTGATTGCATTTTTTTTTTTCAGCATTTCTATAGATATCGCGATATATCACTATTGTGAATTCTTTTGGCCACTCATGGGACTCATGCTTTCAAAGCTAGCTCGCTATTGCTAGCCGCTCTGAAATGGCCTAGCATACCTTTGACATCTCATGTTCATGATGAGTGGGGAAAAAAAAACAGCCCCAAGTGTCTTCCACCAGAAGTCCTGGTTCACTTAATAATGTCAGTTTATTAACTGTATCAAGTACAAATCAAATTACATTTAGTAACATATATACATAATGTCATATATATTCTGAAGTGTTTCTCTGAAGATTATCTTACTGTTCTGTGACCTCATCATGTTTTTGGCTGTAGAAGAGAGAAACTGCACAGCATTAGTGCATTAAATAAATTATATGACTCAAATTCCAGTGATTATTGTCTGAAGTTGCTGTTTTCATATTGAGCACCTTTGTGTGTTGATGTAAAAGCATATGGATCTGTGATTTTAGTTTGTAGGCTATAGGTCTAGCAGTCTATCTTATTCTTCTTCTTCTAGCTTTAGCTTTAGCTTCATCTTCTTCTTCTTCTTCTTCTTCTTCTAGCTTCTAGCTCTAACTTAGTTAAGAGTATGTTTGTTAGACTCTCAGTGGCTTAATATCACATGAAAAGTTAAATAAAAAAAATATTTATTAAGATATAGCCTATAATCAAAGAAACCTCAACTGATGACTGGACCAGATCTTTTTAAATAAGCTGTGAGGCTGAGACTCACAGATCTGAGGCTGTAAGATCATTCTGTAACCCAGATTTATTTCCTCTATGCAGTTCTCTGAACTTCTCTTTCTGACTGGAAACACCACAGAGCTGTAATCGACACCTTAACCACACAGAGAACAAGCTCAACTCACACTCACAGCAGTTTGATTCATTCATTCTTTTATAAGATTAGATGAACATTGTAGATGTTGATATAAAAGTAGAAGTAGAACAACTTCTAGAAGTAGAAGAATAACTAAGCTGCTCCTTTTCATTACACAGATCGTATGGCTTCTGTTTTTGGACATTGGCCGGTAGTCTTGTCTATGTGTTTCAGAGCTCCTCTGCTGTCCTCTGCAGGTCATTCATAATAGATCCAAGTATATCACACAGGTGAGGATTGAAGTGAAGGTTTGTGGATTTTGATGATTTTGGATTTTGGTGGTAAGCGTTTTCTCAAAAGGCATAAAAGAGAGACCAATAAAGAGACAAAGCAAACGAAACTGTCTTTTTTTTTTCTTTTCTTTTTTTTACAGGTATGATTTATCATATAGATCTACTCATATGGAGTGTCTAGGGTTTCTAACAGTTATTAAAAGTGATAAACAAGTAAATTATAGAGGATAGGGGGTCCAGTGGACTACCCCTATTCCATTTTTCTTATTCCCTGTAACCAGTCTGTGTCGGTCAGCTCAATAGTGCGAGTGTTAGTTAACATTCCATTGTTCAGTGGGCTATTTTTATATTTACTTCTCACATCCTCCACCAGTTCTAGCACCAGCACTCCTCTCTCACAAGGTCTTCCTCCTTCAATGATTGACTCACCCTGGAACTACAATTCCCAGAATCCTTTGCTTCCCACCATCTTCTCCCACGCATGTTCCCATTTCACCTCATTATTATCACCTTATTAGTGTACTTATACTGTACTCATCTACATTAATTTGGAAACATTTAAAATGGTGTTTTCATTTCAAAATGTTCTCCGTCCACACTAGCGTTTTCAAGTTATTCGTCCATACTAAAATATTGGAAAATGCTAAAATCATTTTACTGTGCAAGCATAAAACACAATAAAAGCTCACTGAGATGGTGATGAGATAAGACCAGAAATACTCAGTTTCTCACTGTATTTTTCTGGCACGATCTTTTTATCAGCAAAATATTTCACCAATTCAGGCCCAACTTCATTCTGACGTAGGACGGAAAGAGCTCCCTCCTTCATGGAACGGAGGTTACAATAGTAACCTATATCTATCAGAACAATATGCATCACATGACTAAACATACGTCATTGTTTTCAAATAGACCTACCTCTGTTTTCACAGTCCACAAAGATTCATTTTTTCAAATTATTCCACAAGTCAAAAACACCATCTCAATGTGGACGAAAGTCCAAAACATAGAGAAATTAAAGATGCATTTTCAAATGTTCGTGTTGGCATATTCTCGGTCTCAATTTTCTTTCCAATTCACCTTGCACCTTGTTGTTTTTCTATTCTGGCCCTGTCCCAAATGGCACACTTCATGCACGCTTTTGTGCATTAGAGACTGTAGGGTGTCCCATTTGACATTTTGGGCCCTATCATACAGTTGACGCAATGCAGCACCAGGTGCGACACAAGGTTTATTTGCTACTTTCAGCCTGATGCAGTTATCATTTTCCCGTCCTGCACCACGTTGTTTAAATAGCAAATGCATTTGCGCAAACGAGGTGTGTTCAGACGCATTGTTGGCTCGTTGCTACATGGCGGAATTTGCAAACGGAAAGACTGAACGAGACGTTCAGTCTTTCCGTTTGCAAATTCCGCCATGTAAATAGCGAATCCGCCATGGTGCGAGCGCAACTGGCTTTTAAAGGGAATGGGAGATGAGACTCTGATTGGTTTATTGCACATTACGCCCAAAACACACCCATTACTCATTACTTAGAATAGGGACAACCCTTTTAGACCATGCACTGGGTGCGCCGACCATTTTTCCCGTCGTTAAACAAAAGTAGATTCAGACTCTGGAGGTAAACTCTGATAAATGTCCTAAGTGCACTTGCGCCTTGCGCTCTAGACCAGGGATGGGCAACTTCGGTCCTGGAGGTCCACTGTCCTACAGAGTTTAGCTCCAACCCGGAAAAAATCACCTGCCTGTAATTTTCTAGTAATCCTGAGGACCTTGATTAGCTTGTTCAGGTGTGTTTGATTAGGGTTGAAGCTAAACTCTGTAGGACAGTGGCCCTCCAGGACCGAAGTTGCCCATCCCTGATTTAGACCATGCGCTTAGATCGTTAAAATAGGGCCCTTTAGGTTTCAGAAGGGTGCTCACGAGCGCCCCCTTTGTGGTCGATGTGTGCTCTCGATGCGTACAACTTTGCTGTTTTTTTCTTAAAGTCCCCCTGTAGTCAATAATTGTATCCCTTAAAACTCATCTTTAATCACCATAATGACATATTTAAGAGTTGTTTTTTTTTTTTGTAGAAAGGCATATAGTTCATCATAACATTGTAATATACATCATACACCCGCTATATTGCTAAATCTACCTGATTTTTCATATCAACAAAACATTATAGCAGGATAACCTGGCTTCCCTCGAGACTCTCCTGATTCACAGCAGTTAATGATATGCTAAAGCCCGCCGATACATTCACATGATTGGTCGTTTGTGATGTCAGAAACACCTGTGTTTTTGAGACAGTCTTTGGTTCACTGCAGTTTTAAGGAGAAAATACCCAGCAATAATGTTGAATTATGCATATGCACATTTTGTCTTAAAGCATATTAAAAACACCACATAGACATACAAACAACATTAAAAACTTGATTTTCACCACAGGGGGACTTTAACAGAAACCATGCGAGAGTCATATTGAAATTGAAATGTTTCTAATGGGATTTGTTTGACTGAGTCATTTATGAGAAAACATTTACTTTTAATGAAAATCGCACAACTTGTAACATGCAAATGATCCAAACGCTGTTTCATCCACACAGTTTATTGGGTCTTGAATATAAAGATCATCCACATACAATGAGACAATGAGACACAAGGTTCTTTGCTCCTCTGAATATCTGAGAATACTGAAGGTTCTAGGCAGCAACATTTTACATTCTCATGAAGCTCTAACATCCATTTTCAAGGACAGGCATATATTATAACTTGTAGTTATAACAAATAAACATTTAGTGATGAATCTTGTTCTCTTCTGACTTCAGTCTGCAGATCTGCACAGCGGATCTATGTTCTACAGAGGTAAACATTTACACAATTTCTTTCTCTGTTCTTTGTTCTTCCGAAGGGAAAAGGGCAGATACAATTATTTTATTTTATTTGATTTGATTTAAGAAAAATATGATAAAACCGGCTATAAGTATAATACTACAGATAATACAATGGTAACCCAGAGCAAATGTGATGATGTCACTCTTTGGTTTCCTTGATGAATTGCTGTTGATTCTGCAACAAAAAAAGTGAAGAAAAACAACATTACTGAACTGTGTTAAAGACAACAGATCCGTCTATAATTCTTATTCAAACATTACTAGTGAATGACAAATTTTTAATAATATTTTTAACAACGTTTCACACACCGATGATGATCAGCTGTACAGTGGGTTGTTCAGATGAGTGTGAGATGTAGCAGATGTATTTTCCTGCATCAGTGTATTGAAGATTGATGAGTTTGATGGAGTAGTTTCCTCTCTCATACTCTAATGGGAAAGTTTCGGCTCTGTTCTTGTACTGATGTTCTTGTTCTGATACTGAATCTTCACCCTTGACTATATCATACACAAACTTGCTGCCGTTGTGTCTCCAGTGTACATTAATGTCTTGAAGTTGATGATCATGTTTAGTGGAAGAACACGGCAGGAGAACAGAACCACCAATAACAGCCTCTACTGTTTCCTGCAGAGACACTGCAACAACACAAACTGTAAACACAATTTATTCATTTATACATGTGGCATGTAGTACCTTTTTGTTTTGTGCTCACCTTCACTTATCAGCACTGAAAATACACAGATGAAGCAGCATCTGCAAACAGAAATAGAAATAGAGCAGCTTTTTAAACAATTGTACAAAGCTTGCATACACAAACAATAATACAAATCATAAAAAAAACTCAAACATCAGCAAAAAGTCTTATGAAGAGCATGTGGCTCGAAATGTTTTTTTTTTTTTTTTAGCAATACAAAAGTTACTTATTAATCAGGTTATCCATTTGAACAGTTTTGAGGTTAAATAATTATTTTTATTAGTATTTTAAATTAGATTTGGTTTTATTTGAGCCAGAGTTTAGTTGGGCACGTGTCATGAGAAAACAGTGTGAAGCATGCAGTGAATGAAGAATCTGTAGTTGACCGTAACCCTTCTGCTAAAACTGTAAACCTACACAATTTACCACTATTAACTAAAACTACCAAGAAGACAATGCAAAATGCTAACAACTAAATCAAAATAATAGTTACAGCAGATAAACCATGCAGAAAAAAAAAAAACGTATAATAATTAATGAACCAATTCATGTTTAATAGATTAACAACACTTAAAAGATTCCCTTTTAATTACAGTTGATATAAAGCATTTGACAACCTAAACACATGCAGGCCAAACACGAACACGATCAACAACATCAGACATTCATTGTTTAGAAGTATGACTCGTGTTTGTCCAAACAGCATTTCATTCACATACCTGATCATCATGGTGGCCTAATATTGTCAATATATGTTTTATTTGACTATATTGCATAGAAATATTCCTAAATTTAAGTTAAATGCTACTTTTTGAACAGAATGCATTGTAGCTCGTTAGCTTCCGTATAGTCCATGCGTTCTACGTATGACATCAGACGGAAATGACGTCGACAGTAATCACGTGAACTGATCAGACATGTGCTGATATTCGTTAATCTTTCTCAAATTTTGAGTATTAATATCTCCCAAATTTTGGCATCATTTACTTACCCTCAAGTTGTTCTAAACCTGTATGAGTTTCTTTCTTCTGTTGATCACATAGGAAGATATGTAGAAGAATGTTGATAATCAAGCAGTTGATGGTAGCCATTGACTTCCATTGTATTTTTTTCCTATTATGGAAGTCAATGGCTACCGTCAACTGTCTGATTAACAACATTCTTCTACATATCTTCATTTGTGTTCAACAGAAGAAAGAAACTCATACAGGTTTAGAACAACTTGAGGGTAAGTGATGACAACATTTTCATTTTTGGGTCAACCATCCCTTTAAAATCATCAATAAAAGACATGACCAAAAGCTTGCTATAGTCGTCCTTCCGTCTAATGTGACGTTAGATCATATTAGTGAAATGAACAGCAGTAAATTAATTGAGTAAATGTCCTCAGACTTACATGAGAATGAGATTGAAGCTTCTTTCTTAAACTCCTCTGAGAAAATGTTGTTTTCTGGATCCGGATCCTCAAGTGAAACATTTCTCTGAATGATGTCTCATATATTCCTGCCATTGTGTCTTCAAAACATTTTGACTTAAGGTTTGTTTGTTTGTTTTTCACAAAAAAAAAAAAAAAGAAAAAAGAAAAAGATTGCAGAGCTTCCAACAACATCCTCATTCTGACCTACAGGGAAAAAAGAAAGAATTGAAACCAACAGGGAAATACAGCCTGGATTTTTAAAATGGGTTTTAAAAATGAATAAACAAACAGTTTTTTTACAACAATAAATTACCTGTTTTCCTTTTCATATTTGGTCTCAATAAGTCTCAATTCATAAAGATCTTCCTCACAGTTCCTCTCTCTTGTTTTCATCCTGACAGACTGAACAAGCTCTGAGAGACTCAAGGCTGATAATCCCTGATGAACTGATGGGAGGAGAAACTTGTCAGACTAGATGAGCTGGTTATTGGAACAAGTACAGTGTGTTTTGTGTTTAAAAAATATATATATATATTTATATTATAACTAGTAACATCTTTATTTTGATCACCAGAGAAACTAAAAGAGAGAGAAAGTAGAAGTCCCAAAGTCACAGCTTGTTCGATCTTTGCCTGTTTAATCAGCATGAAGGTTTGGGTGTGTGTTGCTTGTTTCAATTCAGTTGAACTTTTTTAATTCATTGGCACACCTACATCTACACCTACACACACACACACACACTACTGTGATAGATTCAAGATTCAAGTGGCTTTATGCTTTACATCGCCAAAGCATTGCTAACATTAAATTACAGGCATACATGTTTACACACAATTTAAAAACAAAAAAGTTTGATAAAGTAATATTCCAACCAGAAGGAGGAAAAAGGGGGAAACCATGATTTGTTTTATATAAATGTGACTCAGTGTAGATGTACCTGTTGGTTGTGCAGTTTGTGGTCCCATTGAACTGGTTAAACGTTTGTCATGACAGGGCGTCACAAACCTGAATGCCAGGTTTGCATTTCTCTTCTTTTTGACATATTCTTTTGCATTATATTATTGCATACATATTTTGTATTGTGTTTTTGTAGTATATGGGGGAGAAAAAAAAATGCTTTTGATGCCTGTTGTCATCAAACGGTTTCTGAAACACACAGGAGGCATTCAGCTTAATTTTAATCAGTAGTTTGCAGAGCTGTGACGTGATGCCAGTATGACACGTTTCATAAGGAGTGGTGTTGATGTGGAAACTCTCAGCACCATGTTTGTCATACACACAAGTGAGAAGAGTGTTTATGATATCCTGGTGTATCAACAGTATACATATAGTCTGAACAGTAAGGTGTTGTCACATTTAGAACATGTCAATACTCATATTGGCTTTTTACAGCACTTAAAAAACTCAGATCAAGTTAGAATTTGCAAGAAATGGATTGGACAATTATTTCATTCAAATATTTTGAGCAAATCTAGAGGTGTGGAAATCATAATACAGTTTTCTCCTTCACAAACTTCAGCTGACTCTGGCCGTAGATATGTAATTGTTTAGGGTTTTGGCCAGAATTCAGTGAAGATGAACGTGTTACCTAGATTTTATTTCCAATTTTCATACTTAAATACTTTTTAAGACTCTAAATCAACACTTTTCATCTTTTATTTGGAACAAAGGGCCTATCAGAATTCACAGGGAAATCCTTCAGAGACCAAAGCTTTTGGGTCCTTTCTAATTTTTTATTTGACTTCTGCGCAGCAAATATACACACTACATTATTCTGGTTTCAGAGTCATTTGGGGCTCTGCGATTGGGTACCGGCTTGGGTTAGCGTTGAAGAGGGTTCCTGTTCCCCAGTCTGCAGTCTCGCACTGTCCTTATGGTAATCTCATCGTCCGGCAATCATCACGAATCAGTTTCGAACCCATTTCGGCCTTCAGCATTTGCCGGTGATTTCACCAATTAATTGTAAGCCTCTATTTCCCCATTCACTTAAGGACAAACCATTTAATACATGGCAGAGAGCAGGGATTTTGGTTGTCAATGACATCTGTATTGATCACATTTTTCCCAGTTTCACACAGCTGATGCAAAAATTCTCCCTTTCTAATGTACTTTTTTATATAGATATTTGCAATTCCAAAAATTTGTTAAAAATTCATTCCCTGACTTTCCAAATCATATTCTTGAAGTAGCCCTAGACAAAAGGGGTGCATCCCTACATCTTCTATCTGTGCACAACACAGCCTCGTTAAATTAAAATGTATTCACTGTTTTTTCTTTCTTTGTGTTTGGGGTTATGCAGGACGGGATTGGAATAATATATATCGCTGTTTTCTTGTACATGTATCATGTTGTAAAAGTTTCATAAACAGATTAAGCAAAATAAATAAATAAATAAATAAATAGCCACATCACCTGAAAGAGCTTGATTTATAATAGTGTCCTCACATTTTAGGGTGATCACATCCTGATCAAAGCAGATGTGGGACACTGAGAACTTCTCAGACAATGGGCTGAAACAAACTACACAAAATTTGTTTCAGTTCAACATTGACCCCAATGTGCTTTATATGTACTGTGTGTCACAGCAACGCTGCAAACTTTTCACTTACAACCCCATCCTTTTTCTTACATTGACACACCACTCAGCTAGGAAAAGCTTGGAAGGTTAAGAAATATAGTGGAAATAAAGTGTAAGCCTAATTCGTCACAATTCTGTGAGGATTCTAAAGGAACTGAATCAGGCAGTGTCGGCAGGTTCAGTTGTGGCAAATGTGTTGTTTCTGTAACTGAAACAAAGTGCTTAAGTTGTAAGTTTCTAACGTAACTGAAACTGGCTGTGGAGTTGTAAAAATTCTGCAAAGATTCTCAAGTAACCAGATTAACTTAAAGGTTGTATCAGTGATTTCAGGCCCCCAAAAAAATTATCACATTCATCTAATCTTTCCTAACGATCCGCTAGCTGCCCGCCCCATAAGCATTCCGTCAAAAAACTGCGTCTCTGTAGGCAGCCTAGGCTCTGAGATCTGCACACAAAAACAATTGGTTTCACCAACCACTCAAAACCAAAACAAATAGTGTTCCAACCAATTACCGACAGGGGTGGGTGTTGTGAGGTTTTGTGCTTGTGCACGGCTGCACGCGAAGTCGGAGCTGAAGAAGAAGCTGGCTCAAAACCTCACAACACCCTCCCCCTGTCGGTGATTGGTTGGAACACTATTTGTTTTGGTTTTGAGTGGTTGGTGAAACCAATTGTTTTTGTGTGCAGATCTCAGAGCCTAGGCTAACTACAGAGACGCGTTTTTTTGACGGCATGCTTATGGGGCGGGCAGCTAGTGGATCGTTAGGAAAGATTAGATGAATGTGATTAAAAAAAATGTGGGCCTGAAATCACTGATACAACCTTTAATGCAGTTTGGTGCGAGAATTCTATTGAAGGTCCCATGACATGCTACTTTTTGTAGGCTTTAATATAGGCCTTAGTGGTCCCTAGTATTATAGCCACTACAAGCCAGTCCCAGAATGAGCTTCCTTCAGACGGGCCGTTTCGGTGTCTGTAGCCTTAAATGATAATGAGGAGGAGAAAGGCGGCGCAAGATGGTCAAGGCCACACCCACCCTCCAACGGTACCGTGGCGTGCATGTTTACGTTGGATATAGCAATGGCACGAAGACACGCAGTCTTTCAAGCATTTCAGTTTGACCCAGAATCTGATCTGGATGGAGAAGCAACGGATGAAGAAGTTGCAACTCAGCGGCTCCAGCAGGACGTTTCCGAATGGTTAGTTTAAAATATTATGTTTGGATACGGTACTTTATTCGGATGGTTTACAGTTATTATCATGTAGCTAACGCGAACCTACTGTTGCCTTTTCATGAGAGATCTGTAACGTCTGTAATTTATCTTATTACAATTACATCAAGCTCTGCGATCTTGAAATGCGGATATCGCGCGCGCCATATAACCAACAGGAAAACAGTTATCCAAATAACAAAGACGTGTACAACACTCGCGTTACAGTGTGTGTATTCACACACATAAACTGCATAGCTGCATAGATAATGTTACAGCCACATTCTACGTGTAACAATCTAGGTAACCATAAACAGTAAAGCAACACACTTATATATCATTAGTTGACTTACTTGTCCGAGGTGTGTAACGTTAGCTGAGAAGAGAGTGATCCAGACTTTAGTTTCAGACGTTCAGCAAGCCCAGCTCTGTATTGACCCTTTGGTGTTCATTTGTACATCCAATTATTGAGCAATTGTTATGCTTCGCTCGCTCAAAAGCCATGATATCTCTCGTGGACAAACTAAAATCGCGCACGCGCATTCCTACTTCCTAGCGCATTTTCTCATGGGCGGAAAATATTCTCTGGGCGGGCAAAGCAGAGACAGGGGAGGTAACATTTCCTCCTTATGACGTCATAAGGAGGAGATTCAAGATCTGCGCGTATGAGCCTCCATTTTCTCAAAGGCAGAGAAAGATAGCAAAAGCTCGATTTACACCGATTGAAATTTCTAGAAACTTGGGGACCATATACAGGCTAGGGGAACTCATATTAATGTTAAAAAACCTCAGAAAGTGAAAATTTCATGTCATGGGACCTTTAATTAAAGAAGTCTATCGATCCAATCCGCAGTCGATAAAAGCATTACAGGGGAAGGAGAATTGGCCCCTGTGGGTCACTCTTTTCTCCATTTTTTCATTTTATTTTGGAAGACTTACAGTTATGCAAATCATACAAATATAAAACAAAACATGTTTTCACTCAAAAGAAAAGTAAAAAAGAAAATAAAAAAAAGGTAGCTTGCGTCGCTTGCGTCACTTGCGTCTAGTGTCATCCAGGGACGCACATGCTTTGTTGACATATGGAAGATATGTTTGCAATAATTTCTGTTGTTTGGAAAATGTAGTACTTAAAATTTTAAGAAATGGAAATTGAGGGATGTAGACAGGGAAGGTTTAAGCTGTATAATTGCTGGCCACCTGAACTGTCTTCCTGCACTGCCGGGTCTGCCCACGCCATGCCACGGCCCAAGTCCGCCAACGCCCACGCCATGCCACGGCCCAGGTCCACCCACGCCAGGCCACGACCCAGGTGGTGGAGTAATAACTTTCTTTATTGAATCTGTTTGAGATCGATTTAACGCTAGATGTTTTGCTTTCGTAAATTAAGAACATGGCATCTGAGGACTATTTCTCATCTTTCTCAGTTATTTTGCTTTATTTCCAGATTCAATCATAGTCTCGTTCTTACGTGGTAGAGCACGTTCGCACATGCGCAGTCTTCAAAAATGGTGCTTTAAATCTCTTGACAAACTAAAGATGTAAATGACATTTGTATGTATTCTATAAAAGGTACAGATTGTAATGAATGTCAGCTTGCTTATTTTGCTCAAGACAAGGATTTATTAAGTCCACATGTCATGCAAACAAGAAACTATGCTTCTAACCAGAGGTAAAAAGCTGTCGTTCCAACCACACAACTTTGCAAAGACTCGTTGAACTATGCTGATAACGACGGGACTTACAACCATAGTTGGCAAACGATGCTTTTGGGAAACACACCCCAGGCTGACTTTGGTAACCTCTGAATAAGGATGAGAGTCACAGACAGACAAATTTTAGCGTTGATGTCATTCTACGATATAACAAGTGCATTGTGTGTTATAGGAAGTGTTCCTGGTTCCGGATGACAATTTATGCAGCCTAACAATCCTTTTACTGATTTGAATAATAGAAATTGATCATCGTTTATCTTCAGTTTCCTGTTTCCTTTGACTTTATTTCTTGCCAATAATCTGTTTTTATGGACACTGATTCAACCATCACAGCTGTTAGTCTTTATATTCATTATCTTGTGAATATATGCTTTTTGTTTTCAGTCCCTCAGTATTGTTTGTGCACTGCACTCTGTTTCGTGGAGTTTGCTTGTTGTTTTGATTACCTGATTCTCGGTTATTTAATAAACCTTGTGTTGTTTTGATCCTTTTGACATTTATTCATCATCTTTGGTCCCGTCACTCCAACTCGGCCTGTCGACCTGTCGGCTTCGCCTTGGCTCCTCCCTCCCTCGGCTCCACCAGGCTCCCTCGTCCCTCCGGCTCCACCTTGGTCAGCCGTCACCCTGCCTGCGCTGCGAACTTACGAGCCATCCACTGCGCTCAGTCTCTCCATCCCTTCGACTTCAATGGCTCCGCCTTGGTCCTCGGTCGGCACATGTTCAGTCCGACTGGCATTGCGAACATCATAGGAAATAAGGAAGCATCGATAATTCTACATGAAGTAGAGAGGGAAATAGCTGTCAGTGAGCATAGCCCTTCTGCACAGGACTGCAAGGGGATTGACTAAATAAAATGCTGTAAAAAGGAACTGGGGCTCCAGCATTATTATTGAGTTTAATTAGTCCCATGTGTGGTTTACTTGCGGAAGACGCAGCAGTTACATTGCAAATTATCATGATTATGGTTAAATAAGATAAAATACACATATAATATAACCTAATTACATTTACTTTCATATTAAACATGTATCACTCTGTTCAGCACTTTCAAATATGATCAGTTATATTCATTAAATGAATAATACATTTATATATAAATGCACATGGATGTACTTACACATGTGTATTAAATGAAAGTATGGTAATTTAAATTGTATTTATTTACAGAAGCCTTTATTATGTCATCATATCTACTATCTGCATATCTGCATATAAGCCGATTCTACATTTTAACAGGTTAAAAATGACGAGGTGCAAAATGTCAAATGTCAAAAAAACAACAACAAAAAAACACATGGATGAAAGAATCGTTCAAAATAAGATCAATAAGATGCATTTTTTTAAATAGTTGAATTTCTAATGAATGGCAACTGTAAAGTAGACATTTCAGTCCTCTACTGCCCTCTAGAGGCTGAAAACTGTAACTCTCCACTCAATCCACACACTGGAGATCTCTGGTCTAACCACTGGATGGCAGCTGTTACTCTCTTGGTTTCATGTGTTTGGTTGTTCGCTGTAAATGTCACAATCTCCTGAGTTCAATACTCAAAACAAGCCAGAGTTGACAGAGAACATTTATAGTTAGTGAGCATTATGAGACTGAAACTGATCTAAGACATGTAGCGTTTGCAAAGCAACTCTGTAACTGTGAGTTTGTTCAACAGATTTTATGAGACAGGCCTCCTGAGTCACTCCACAGAATCGACCTTGGAGATGTTTGTTTGCAGCCACAGATCTAGAATCAGGTGTTTTAGTGAATGTTTCTCTGCAGTCGTTTCACTGACTCTTGTGTACTTTAGTTACTGAGACCACGATTGTGTTAAACACAGTTTTATCTAAACTACACTGATACTAGGGAATTTTAAGAACAGTCTACACACAATAAAGTAATTTGGGCATCACATCACCAAACAACAATACTCTGCAGCCAATAAAGTGTTGTGGAGATGATAATTTAGTAATCCTCATGTTGGTGATGTTAAAGTTTAGAGCCTAACTTTAGCTATTTAGTATTTACTTCTGGTGATTTTATTTAGGTTTCAAATTTCATAAAGGTTGTGTTCATTTGTGAAGATTATTGTTTGTTTGTTTATTTATTTGATAGGGACAAAGCATGTTAATGAACATTAGTATGAAATACAAAATGTAAACAAGCTGGATTATGGCAACATTATTAATTTACATCCGCAGTCCCTAGGCAGGTTCACACAGAACAAATACTCAGCTAAACACTACAAAGAGACAAATAGCCCAAACAAATTATAAAAATTTCTACAAAAAATGTTTACACAGCTGATTCGTCATAAGCCACTTCTTCAGATGATCTTTAAAAGTGTGATAAGTAGAACATTGTCTTATTGACCCGCGTAAACTATTCCAATATTTTCTTATGTCAGATGACTCTTCACAATTTATTTTGATTTAAATTAGAAGCAAACTAATGAATACACTTTTAATGAAACACACGTCAAGTTAATGTGTTCAAGATCAAACAAGCTCAAATACCTCATGAAAACAGTGGTTATAAACACACAAAATAGGTTTTTATTAATAAAGTGGTGATGATAATAAGGGCAGTAGATGTTGTGGTCAGAGTTTTAGACTTCCTCTGCTTGATGTGGAAGGTTTTTGTCTTCCTGTGTTTTCTTCAGAGCTGCAGTAGATTCATCTTAATGTTGTGTGGAGGGAAACAGAATCATTCTGAAGTGTTTTAATCTCAACAAGAACAACATGAAGATCATTCAGCTTCAGCTCTGTGAGTTTTACATATCAGTATATTTACATGCACTTTACAAACTTAAACTAAATTGTTTTATTTCACTGTTTTAATTAGGTAATACTGAATTTTAATGCATGTTTATTTATTTATTTATATCTTATAGATGTATTAATCTGTTGTCGAGCTGCAGTCTCAGATCAACTCACTGATTTGGGATCAAATGTGACCATAAACTGTGATCTTGATGAAAATGAGGTTTATTGGATTTTACTGAAAACACCAGATCCTCCAACAGTGATTCTACGGTCATTCCCAACACCACAATTACCTATTTACTTAAATAAAACATTTAGAAAGAAATATTCAGTGCAGTTTAAACATTGTCTGGTTATTAATAATGTGACTGTTGATGAATTAGGAGTTTATTACTGTATGAACACACACACACCTCCAAAACTCAGCAACAGCACCAGACTGCACTTCAATGGTGAGTTCATTTACTCCTCTATTGATCAAAACATATTGATGATTAGTGTGAATAAATACATTGGTTATGTACTTCTTCAGGATTTTTAAACACTCATGAACAACATAGTTTTGCACACACAGAGATGAATATGATATAAATATTAAAGTCAGTCAGTTATTACTGTAACTCTGAACACTTTCATTACAGAATCAACTCAAATAACTGAGTGTCACAATCAGACAGTGGTGGAGTTTATTGATCAGAATCAGACACAATGGAAGATTATTATCATCATATCTGGACTGATGAACGGGCTTCTGCTCATTGTGCTGATCGGTGAGAGATTCTTTAATTAAATACATAATAAGCAAATGAGATATACTGTAATCTTTATCAGTTTGACGCTCTTCTCAGGCATGTGAAGTTTTTCATTACTTTAAAAAAAATTATTATTATGGTTTTTAGGTCATGGTCATATGGTCTTCATATTCATATCTTGACCATTTAAGACATAATGATCTACCCTTGAGTAAATATTAAATCTGAATTCCTTGTCTCATTTTTAGTTTTTGCTGTTGGAAAAACAGAACGGTTGGAAAAATATGATCCTGATCTACTTCAGACACGAGTTATATATCAGCCTCATGACCCAAACCGACCAACATCACAATAAGGTCAAAGATGTGAAACCATCATTAATAGTTTTAGTAAAATTCATTACTGTTAATTTCGATAACTGTTTAGAATTCTTGCTGAGCTGTTATTCGAAGAAATCATAGAGCCTTTTGTTTGGATAATTGTTAATATTAATAAAAAGCTGAATGTTAATATTGTTTTCTTTGGTGTTCTTTCAGTTCAGTGACGTGGATGATATTCAGCAAGCGACAGCATCTGTGTTTGATTATATAACATATTCTTAAAATATCATGTGCTTAATGTACTTCATGTCAAGAATAAATATTTTTACATTGTAATATCAGACGCTGGAGACTGGTGCTAATTGTCACAATTTTTACTCAAATAAAAAATTATTTAGAAATATATTACATGCCTTTTTGGCAAAAAACAAAACAAAAACAAAAAACTTTTGAACATTTATTAGTTTGTAAAAAGGCTCATTAAACATGGTCCTTTAGTTATCAATGCATATTAAAGTGTAATTCTTGTAATTTGTGTGTTTTTTTTGGCAAGATGCATTTCCACTTGAGCTTGACAAAGTACAATTACAAACCTTTTCTGTCCTGGGTTTCTCGGCATGATTAACTAGTAGTTGGTTACTAAGGCTAATGCACAGTTATTATTATTAATATTCATGGTTCTTGTCATAAGTGCAACATTTAACACTTAGAGGAATTCTTTTTTGCAATCTAAAAATATTCTCATGAATAAAAAAAATAAGAATCTGATATATAACATGCAATATATACATTTTATTTTACATTTATATGTTATATAGAAATATTTTTGATATATTTGTTAAATGTCATTGTATTCAGCAAAAAAAAAAAAAAAAAAGGCCACCGGCTGCAGAGTGGAAAAACTCAGCTGAGGTTCTAAACCAAAACCAGAAATATGTTCCACTGGTCGGTTCTCTCACCTTTGTCTAGAGTGGATGTTTAACTGAACCAAGTGTCAATACCTTTATATGTTTATCTCAATTCTCACAGTTTTCTTAACCTCAAATGGAAACAGCAGCATTGCCGTAGTCGTACATTGTAGCGCTTCTGTACTTCATACTATCTAGATCTACACATTTCATATCAGAGCATTAGACATCATGTTAAACACCTTCACACTTGATAAGTTTATATTGCTGTGAATGTTCAACAGTTAAAGCAGCTTCACATGAATCTAGGGTCATTCTCAGAGGCTTCAGTTCACACAGAGGAAGAGTGACTGAGCTTTTCCTTTTCAGTTTAAAAGAAAGCTTATGATTTGCATGAAGTGTCTGAATGGCTTTGATGAAAAAAGGACCAACACCAAATTTAATATAAAATATAAATTTCAACACCATATTCTGTAGATGAGATAATAGATTTGAGACTTCATTGAGTCAGACATATTATAACTATAAATCCCACTCTATTCACTTCAATTATTGCAGATACGATGTCTTGTACACACTGTATGAACACAATATTCATTTGACTGATGTGTAATTAGGAATGAATTTTTATTTATTTTTTTGTAAATGATGTTGTCATGAAACACCTGGAGAACTAATCAACATGAAGAACTACAAAGCAAAACACATGACAGGAAATAACATAAAAGTCCACAAACACACAGGGAATTTATATTATGACAGAAGTGCAGTTTTAAGCTTAAAAAAGATCAAATAATCCATAAAGATCTCAAAATATATTTAACAACGTTGAACACAACATGATGAAAGAACACTTGTGGTAAAGACTCATTTGTCCTTTAGCAAACAAGGTTCCTGTCTCAGAGTGTCAAGATCTTATAATGTTATACATTACATTCTGTTATAATTATAATGCAATGCAAATGGCAAGAATATGACAGTACAAAACTTGTCAAAGCTTTGACAATTCAGCTAAATATATATATATAAAAAATAAGAAAAAAAATGCCAGAAAAGTTATGTCTTTTGTTTCCCTCAGTCATGAAAGAAGGGAATAAGGCAGCTTTAATTCTTTTTCTAAAGAGAAATATGATCAAAGTATTACAGGTAACACAATGCAAACCCAGAGCAAAAGCAATGATGTCTCCACACTCTCTGCTGATTCTACAAGAAAAGGTAAAGAAACAAACAACATTATTACACTGTGACAAAGCCAACAGATCCAAACAGCTGCATTCAGACTGAAACATTACTTGTGAACTTCAATCTGATCATTCACTTATTGGATTCAGATTTTATAAAACACTTCAAATTAAAAACGTCATACTTTAATCAACCATTTTTACACCATTGATGGGTTGATTTTATTTGGTTTTACTTCTTTCAACCACATGGAACCACTGTCCATGACTGAACCATGTTCAGACAGAGAGTATTTATATAAGAACTTATTTTTCAAATGTGTTGTTCAGGTGCTCACCTATATGTATCAGCACTGCATATACAAAGATGAAACAACAACTGTAAAAACAGAAGAAGAAAAAAAAAGTGTCTGGAAGTTTAACACAACCAGTCGATCGTCACGCTAGCAACAGCAAAGTCATGGGCTGCGTCTGAAACTGATAAATGCTTTCTTCCGAGGACGCGTTCTAAGGTCGTGAGGCCTCAAGGCATGTCTGAATGGCCGTTTCTGTTTTGAAGTCCATCAAAGTGCATCTATCCATGATAAAAGTGCTTCACACGGCTCTGGGGGGGTTGTGTGTTTGTATTCGTCTGATAGAAGAATGTCATATACACCTAGGATGGCTTGAGGGGGAGTAAATCATGGGCTAATTTTCATTTTTGGGTAAACTATCCCTTTAAGATTAGGTAGTTAACTATTGTTTAAATCGCTCTAAAACTCACTATCAATATAATTTACATAAAACTCAATAATGCTGATTCACATTGATAGCCTGCAGTGCAGCATCAAACACAATTGTTGTAATGGTACTTAAAGAAAAGTGATGCTAACACTAGCTAAAGCATTCAGAAATCATTTAACATACCTGTTATTATTAATATACACATTAATGTGGAATTAGGGAGAAATACTGCTTTTTTAAACAGAAAGTATTGTAAACGTTTCCGCACGGATGTGTTCTATAGATGTCATCAGATGTACAGTAAGTGACGTCAACAGTAACAATTGATGAAATAATCAGACATGCGCAGCCGATGTATTTATTAATCTCAAATTTACTTCAACTTATTCAAGACTCCTGAGTCAGAAGTTGACTTTTGTCATCTGAGAATGCTGAAGTAGACTTTAAAGGAACACGCCAACTTTTTGGGACTTTAGCTTATTCACCGTATCCCCCAGAGTTAGATAATACCCTTTTCATCTCCGTGCGTGCCATAACTCTGTCTGACACACCCACCGCTAGCCTAGCTTAGCACAAAGACTGGAGGTAAATGGCTCCAGCTAGCATACTGCTCCCAATAAGTGACAAAATAACTAACCTTAAAGAGATAGAAATCAAGGGATGTAGACAGGAGAAGGAGAAGGTGAAGGAGGAGAAGGAGAAACCTTGGGAGAAACCAGTCTCAGTCGGGGGGCCAGTTCTCCTCTGACCAATGAACGAACAGTGTGTGATTATTATGATTCAGGCTGCATTTAGAGTCAGAAGTCAAATTCACAAGTCAGAATTCAGATCCGGGATTCCGGATCAGTAGCATTCAAATATTTCATCCTGTTCTTTTTGCTTGAAGATCAGATTCATCATGCTGGTATGGAGCCAAAGCCAATCACCATCATCCATTCCCGCATCACACCTGTCACTCAGCCCAACCCAGAGCCCAGCCAGCCATCACCCCGCACCACGGACACGATGCCAGAGCCAACCACGGATGGGAAGCTTCCGCCCGTCGCGACAGAGGAGCATGTTAGGATAACAGCGCCAACCATCGGCCCAGAGCCGAAGCACCGGCAGCTGGTCCCATCATTCCACCTCGGCCCGTCAACCTGTCGGCTCCATCAGAGACCCTCGACCCTCCGGCTCCACCAGGCTCCCTCGTCCCTCCGGCTTCACCTTGGTCAGCCGTCACCCTGCCTGCGCTACAAACTTAAGAGCCATCCACTGCGCTCAGTCTCTCCACCCCTTCGACTTCAACGGCTCCGCCTTGGTCCTCGTCGGTACATGTTCAGTCCGATTGGCATTGCGAACAATGTCAATTGGTTTATGTGCGGAAGACGCAGCAGTTACATTGCAAAATATCATGATTATGGTTAAATAAGATAAAATACACATATAATATTAAAGCTGCAAGCAGCATTTATCGGGGTTCAAGCAGTTAAGGCCTTTAAGGACTTTAAGCACAAAAGCATCAAAAGTTGTTAAGTTTTACACCACGTGATTACAGAGCCATAAAACTCATTAGCGCCAACTAGTGGCCGATTTCTTTCAAAACTCTTACAGACCTCTAGGGCCATGAGTCGAACATGCCCATCGAGTTTCGTTCCGATTGGCCTCCGTTAACCTTGTCTAATAGGTGCTCAAATTTCATTGGTCGATGGCGGCCATGTTTTTCGAGATACGCCAACGTCCTCATAGACATACATGGCACCTTGGACCAAGACACTGCATACCAATTTTCAAGTCAATTGGACTAACGGTCAGGTGGTTATAGCCTGTTTTATGTTTGGAACATGTTTTGTTCCTCGCGGAGTACCTCTGGAATGCTTCTGCGGAGGTTTATTGTTTTATCCGCAGCAATAAAGTTTGTCAGCGTCTAAATGGATCGCGCTCTGGATCACTAACAGGAATTATTCTCGTCATGTATACACTTAACTTGATGAAAAGCGGGATTGACGCACTGCAAGCAGAGAGATGATTTCTGGCTGCCTCCGCAAAAATTGTCTTCGGCGGACAGCCCGCTGTCTTTGGAACGATTTTTTTCAAACAAAACCAAAGGTTAAAAAAAAAAAAAGAACAAATGTGAAGCGAGCAATTCTATCCATTTTGACGCCTTTTCATTCATAGCGGTTACCAAGCAACACGATTACGCACCAGCTGCAACTTGATGACACAAGCATACTGCGGTTCGGATACAAATAATATGTGAACACAAGTCCATCGGGGGCAGGGGGGGAGCAATCGAACTCGGGTTAGGAACAGGCAATCGAACCAAGTGTGAAAGCGCCCTTAGTCTAGTTTTAGTCAATGAAAATTGTATTTTAGTCTCTTTTTAGAAATGCAATTCTATTTAACCCAGTGAATATAGTGTATCACTATGGAAAAATAGCGAAAATAGTGAACAGAAAAGTAACACTCGTCTCATTCGTGGAGGTTGAAAAACAAGTTCTTTCTGACATCCAAGATTTACTGTATTAATTTAAATGCAAAAGAAAAGGCATGAGAGTTGGTTGTTTTTGTCAATTTTAAGTTTTAATTTAAAATATTTGTCATTTTAATATAACTATATGGCTAAATATTTTACCACTTGCTAATAAATCTAGATAGAAGTAGTGCATTGAATACATTGTTTAAATTGTGCTTAAAAGTGAATTACGACCATTAAAGAGTATGTGTGTACAAAGAGAATCGTAATGCTGACAAAACTTTTTTTAAATAAAAGTATTTGATAACTTCTGGATTTGAAATAAAAATAGTGAGCATGTGTTTGTGGTTCAGCCGTGGATCAGTTACGCACTGCAAACGCAGCATATGTGAAAGCACTATAGCGAGTGCTGCTCCTGCACCGCATATGCACTGCACACGGAGTATGGGCCCTATCTTGCACCCAGCGCAATTGACTTTGTACACCGACGCCTTTATCATTCCTATTTTGCACCCGCGCACAGCGGACTTTTCCCTCCACAGACGCACGTCGGTTAACTAAGAAATACACTTGCGCTCCCGGGGGCGGTTCAGCGCAAAGAGGAGGCGTGTTCCGGCGCAAACGTTCCCTCATGCTATTTTGCACGTTTAGAAAACAATTCCGCCACTAACTGAAAAAATCTAGTTTAAAGTCAGTGGCGCGTTGCACATGTTATTCTTATGCTATTTTAAGGGCGCATGCTTGGCCATAATCAATGTAGCGTGTGCACAACGCACATACACTTTGATTCTCTCACACAGAAGTAGTGATCGACCGATGTATCGGTTTACCGATATTTTTACCGATATTTAAGCATTTTCCCATAATCGGGTATCGGTTTTGTAATATCGGATTCGCCGATAAACGGCGCCATCTTGTGGCCGTTTTGAGAATTCCGCCATTGCAGCCCGCGTCTGAGGAGATCAGTCAACAACAACTCTCTGTGCACAGGTAAAACATATGTTCTGCTTGCTTTGCTTTAATTTTTCAACTTTATTTAACATAACAGACATGCAGAAATGAGATTTGAGACATGAATGCCTGATATAGCCTAGTTTATTTATGCAGCTTGGTTCTAAAAAATTGAGACGAACTCATGGAGTCACGTAGCGTAATCCGTCATGTCCTGCCCCAATAAAGACGTAACTTTACATGAATTAAATAAAACAGACATGAATGAGTGCATGTTGAAAATAAAAGCACTGAATTTAATTCTCTATCAGTTGTATTTGCTCACCATTAGTCTCGAGAAAAAAGTTCGTTCATATTGCTGAGCACTCACTGGGTTGATGATCAGGATGCTCACGGCCACTGAATGAAACTTTTGACAAGATTATCTTGTTTAAACATCCTAGATTATATTATTTACTACATAGCAATTATTTCGCTAATAACGTTACACATCTAAATATACCGCTTTGTGGAAATTAATTATTTATTATCTCCACGCGCGATCGCGGTTGAGTTCTGTGTAAAATAAATGCATAGATAAACAGCACTTTTGTCAGTTGGCATTTCATGATCTAGATTCAGTCTAGATCATGAAATGTCAACTGACAAAGTGCTGTTTATATAGTCTCGAAAAAAAAAAGTTTGTTCATATTGCTGCGCACTCACTGGGTTGATGACCAGGAATGCTCAAGCACGGCTACTGCATGAAACTTTTGACAAGATTATCTCGTTTAAACAACCTAAATTATATTATCATTTACTGCATAACCATTATTTCGCTAATACAAATCTAAATAAATACCGCTCTGTGGAAATTAATTATTTATTATGTCCACGCGCGATCGCGGTTGAGTAAGTTATATAGTTCTGTGTAAACGCATAGATAAACAGCACTTTGTCAGAAAGGATTTCATGATCTAGACCGACAAAAACATTATTAATAATTAATAACATACTAGTTGGAAAATGCAAATATGCTGTTTTGTTTGTTACTTTCCTGATAATGTTATATTCCAGCTAATATTATTCAGTGAATTAATATTACCCAGTGAATCCTCACTCTTTAAACCTATTAAACGGCACATAAACCTTCTAAAACTGTTTAAAATGAATTACATTTCAATACAAAATACAA
This sequence comes from Leuciscus leuciscus, assembly GCF_965113295.1. Lineage (NCBI taxonomy): Eukaryota > Metazoa > Chordata > Actinopteri > Cypriniformes > Leuciscidae > Leuciscus > Leuciscus leuciscus. The sequence continues at coordinate 33,345,709 of NC_138739.1, read as the reverse complement.
TACAAAAAATACCTCCAACATGTGGAACCACTTAAAGATACATCACTCAACTATCTTTGAATATATGTTAGAATAATTTTTGTGCTTTATTTTTTACCTCATCAAAGCTTTTATTTTTAAACAAAGACACTTAGTAACAATGCACTTTATTTTTTGGACTCAGACCCCTCTATTTATTTGTGTATAAATATAAAGTTTTTTATGTATGCAAGGAGGGAGTGATTGTTATAAATAAAATTGTTTGTTCAGTTCATTTGTGTTGTAATAATTGTGTCAAAACCAGAAGTATAACAGTAAATAAATATCGGTTCTGCATATCTGTAATCGGCACATAAACATGCAAATAATCGGTATCGGTATCGGTTATAAAAAATCAATATCGGTCGATCACTACACAGAAGCAGCCGTTTTCATTTTTGCAAATCATACATTACGATAGATAGATAGATAGATAGATAGATAGATGGATAAATTATAAAAGCATACTTCTAGTTTACACATTTACCCAAATTATCATACGCCTGTTTAATCGAAGTTAATTTGGGTGTGTTTCTCCATCCCCAATGTCACTTCTCTGTGTTTTACGGCCCTGACGAGAACGTCGGTCTCCTCGGCTGTGAACCGCTGCTGGCGCGCGTCTGGCAAATCCACCGTTATAATAGGAATCCGCTATAGAATAAGCGCGTCTGCTCTTAAAGGGAATGTGAGATGACGCTCTGATTGGTTTATTTCACGTTACGCCCAAACCACACCTATGAGTAATGAAGCTACTGCAGACCAACACATTTTAGATTTGCGTTGAGCGCAAGAGTAATTTATCCCGCCGGTATAATAGCAACAGCGCCCAAGACCCGGCCACAAAGTTACTTGCGTTTCGCGCTTGATACTTGCGTTTCAGATCGTTAAAATCGGGCCCTATGTGTGAAACGGGCGTCAGACTTAACTTTGTTTGTTGTCGTTTACGCTAACTCACCGCAGCTGCATCTTCTAAATAATGCCGCGAGTGGGGCTTGAGGAAGTGACGTCGTCTGCGCAGTGCGCCCTGATGCAGCCCCTGAAGTGAGACACGGGAAACAGAAATACTGCAAAATAATAATAATAATAATAATAATGTGACTAAACGAGACGAAATAGCGTCATAACATTTCATCTCGTTTTGGTCAACGAAAATGAAGAGACATTTTAACATAGTTTTTATTTTGTAAAACCACATTTAGTCTCGTTTTTATTCGTCAACAATATTGCATTATACATTTAATTATAGTTATTGTCACATGACCAGCATTTACGTTGCGTCTCGTTTTCGTCACGTGGTTCGTTGACGACAATATTTAGTTATAATTTTTGTTGACGAAAGAAATACTAGTAATCCGATATCGGATTTGACTCAAAAGACAATGTGATTCATCATTCCTTCCAATTAACCACCTTATCTTTGTATAGTAAAATAGTATGTTCAACAACATGAATAACGACGTAGCTGACCAGAGTTCGTGAATCAAATGATTCAGTTTAAAGAGTTGTTCAGACTTCTCTCGATCAGTTGAAGTCTCTCCATTTCAGATGTAAAAATAAATAAATTTATTTCACAAATTAAAAGTCCTGTGAGTCCGAAAAACAAAAGAAAATTGTAATTATCCTACCAGTTGATGGTTTCAAATTATGGTTCAAAGTGGAAACCGGTCCATGGGCACTGGTCAGCTAGCCATGTGTGCATATTTAATTGTATTCAATAGGCAGGCGATTCACCTCCGATTATTTATGGCACAAAACAGGATCTCACTTGCCGATCACGTTCACATAGGAAAAAAAACAGAACAAGAAAACGCAGCCTTGGAAAACACAAGGCAAACGTACAATAATTCATTTCTGATTCAACATTTCAGTAACAAATCATATACATGCGCAGTTCAAATGACACATTAATCGAACTTTTCGACAGTTACTTAACACAGACACTCATTAATCACTCAATGGGTCTCATTCATGAAATCGTAAATATACGAGTAAATATGTGAGTGATTTGCGCGTAAAGGCGACATTCCCGAAAATTCTTCTCCTGATTCAGAAATACTTCGTAAACGTCAGATGTGATAGTGAAGTGTGTGTGTGTGTGTGTGTGTGTGTGTGTGTGTGTGTGTGTGTGTGTGTGTGTGTGTGTGTGTGTGTGTGTGTGTGTGTGTGTGTGTGTGTGTGTGTGTGTGTGTGTAATGAATTCCAATCAGTTGTAAATGGGACGCGTGTGCACGCTCATTCTCTAAATTACCATAAATCCCGCCCATTAAAACCGACTGAAAACTATAGGCTATATGGGCATCATATTATGACACCAAACGAAGGATTTCAACTTGTCTTCTCAAAAACGAATGAAGAAGAGAAATTTCTCAGATGCAGAAATTGAAGTTTATTATCAGAAGTTCATTCAAAACGCCACATTTTGTTTTCAAGCGTACATAGTGGCGTATCAGGCCTAAAAAAAAGGAAGCTTGGCAGCATAGATGCAGTTAATGGAGTTTCATCTGTTAATCGAACAGTCCTAGAAGTGAAAAGAAAATGGTTTGACATGAAGCTTGACTGCATTATTTGTGACTTGCGGACTTGTAAAAGAATAAACAGCTTGAATAAAAAAATTAAATAAAAAAAACTTGCAGACTTTTGTTCCGTTTGCAGATGGCTCTCGTAATTACTGGCTGTCGTAATAAAAGTAAAAAGAAAAACCGTATGTAATTACTATATATAATATTTGGTAACACTTTACAATACGGGTGCACTAATAACCATTAATTCATGCTTAACTAATGCACAGATAATCATGTGTTAATGTATGACTCATGAAGAACTAAACCATTAATTAATGATTACTGCATCATGAAGATTCTAAATGATTAATATAAAGTAATATATGAATTGTTATTAATTAAATGTGTCATAATGTATTAATTCATTAATAACTTATTTTATTAACTAAAAGTCTAAATCAATGCGTTACTTACCACAATTGGTCAAGGCAATGTACTTCAACTTCCAGTTGTCTGCTTTAATTAATCATTAACTAATGATTTGCAAATGCATCATTATGTTATGACTTTACTTGTTGAGGCACATGACTATTAACTAATTGTTAAGTAATATGCCATTTTGGTTTTGACATCCACACTAAGCCATGGATTTCAATTTCCAACCATGTACAACCAAGATTTCACTGAGTCCGATGAACTTTGTTGTTCATGGCACAGGACTATGTCAGGTTAACATACACTGAGAACATGCGGTCGAGCACTGCTAGTTCATAACACTGTGTCTAGACTGGACAAAGACAATAAAACGTCCATTATAGTCAGTGATACTACACTGGATGCGTCGCGACACTACACGACAAAACCCAGTCAGTAAACCGATGCCACACTCTATTACTGACGTACTCAGAGCTCTTGTGCTAGTTCTGTTACGAAGGACTAATGGACTTGCGATGGTCTGTCATGTCCAGGTGTAGACAGCTGGTCTCGTCCAGTGTAAACACAGTATAACAGCTTCAGGAGTTCAGATTCTGGTGTGCTGATATTTGTGTGCAGCCCAACTCACCCCATCCTTCAAACACGTTCACCAACATTACATTCACTGCATGTGCAAACTGTCAAAACCCATAAATGGCATATTACTTAACAATTAGTTAATAGTCATGTGCCTCAACAAGTAAAGTCATAACATAATGATGCATTTGCAAATCATTAGTTATGATTAATTAAAGCAGACAACTGGAAGTTGAAGTACATTGCTTTGACCAACTGTGGTAATTAACGCATTCATTTACACTTTTAGTTAATAAAATAAGTTATTAATTAATTAATACATTGACACATTTAATTAATAACAATTCATATATTACTTAATCTATTAATCATTTAGAATCTTTATTAGTTGCTGATGCAGTAATCATTAATTAATGGTTTAGTTCTTCATGAGTCATACATTAACACATGATTATCTGTGCATTAGTTAAATATGAATTAATGCAGATTAGTGCACCCGTATTGTAAAGTGTTACCTAATATTTTTTCAAAATGCTGTGTAAATATGTACACGATTAAGGTGAATTAAAATGCAGCCTTATTAATGAGCAAAACGTTCGGATGTTAAACGCACTATTTACGCGTGGCTGGAGCAGGTGTAGATCTCTTTCGTACCAACTAACGTTTGGAAAATACGAACATTTTAATGAATCCGAAAATTTACGTCAGAACCACTTTACACACGATTTACACAAAAATTCGTTCTGCTCGTGTTTCATGAATAAGACCCATTGTCTCAACTCATGACACAATGATCATTGTTATATGTGATAGCTTTAGCCTACGGCTAATTAGTTCAGCTCGCGCTGTGCGGCCTACACTCAGCTCATATCAAATCATTTCTGAAATTGACATATCTTTCATAAGATAACATATGATAAAAAAATGTCACTCACCAAAACGAGATTGCATCACATATTCAATAAAAAAAAGACTATTCAATAAAGATTACCGCTCTGGGATCCACTAAATCTTTACTCCGATTTCCACTTCACCTCTCTCTGACGACAACACTCCAGGCTGAAGCATCCAAAGTTTACAAGTGCACACAATCACAGTTCTCGATAGATTATGATTATCATTTAGTGCAAGGAGTTTCTGGAGAAATGCTCCGTGTCTCATTTGATCTGTTCTCATCTGATTCTCTGTTTATGCTGACAGCGGCAGCGCCTGCGCGACCTGTGGGTGGGCCTTATGAATATGCCGCTTCTGTTGGCTCTCAGGGGTGTCAGTCACAGCAGCACAATCAGTGATTGGATGAATCGTGTGTTATTGCCCAGTGGTGTAATCGAGTGCATCAAGTAAAGAAAAAAAAAAAGAACTGATTGAAAAATATAATTTGTCCAGAACAGATCGACACGACTCAATTTAAACTGTTATAGAAGAGCTAATATACTAAGAATGCACTGGTCTCTCAAGGATTGTCTCTCTGCTTTATTTTATAAGAAATATCTCTGTGTCTAAAGTTCCTAATGTCCTGTACTCTCAACTTTTGTATAATAGTACTAGTCATAATTTTTACACCAGGCATGAATAAAAGCAGTAAAATACCACTTATTGGCTTAATGACATGTTATATAATTTTTACCTTTTTGACTGTTATAGAGGCAAATTTTGTCTGATCTGTCTGAAATGTTTCATGCTTATTAAGAGTCATGAACATTATTATATGAAAATTATTTCATTTTGATCAAATTATTTCCTATGGAATTTTTCATAGGAAAAGACCATTCACAGCCAATACAGGCAATTTACCATAGGAAATATATGGTTTTAAAGTGTTTTAACAGTTATAGCGCCACCTTTGGTCCGATCTCCATACAAATTTCCAGGCTTCTTTAGCATGTTATGACAAATATGCGCATACATTTTTGTGAAGTTCTGTGTTTTCGTTTAGGTTTTATAGGCTTTTGAGTGCATTTTGCCACGCCCATTTTCTTTATGACCCAATATACCCATGCGAAAAATGCAAAAGTTCAACTTTTTTTTGATAATTATTGACCTAGAGAGTCCATAGAATTGTCCTAGACTGGTTTGGTTCTGATCGGGCGAAAAACCAGGGACTAGTTCGCAAAAGTAGGTTTTTAACATAATTACGAATATTTAATGAACGGTTTGATTGAGAGCAATGGTTCTTGAGGCAAAGTTGTTCAACAAGAGGAGATCTATCAAATGGTATGCATTTTGTGACAATAAGTGTAACACCACGTGATTACAGAGCCATTAAACTCGTTAGCGCCAACTAGTGGCCGATTTCTTTCAAAATTCTTACAGACCTCTAGGGCCATGAGTCGAACATGCCTACCGAGTTTTGTTCCGATCAGCCTCCGTAAACCTTGTCTAATAGGTGCACAAATTTCATTGGCCGATGGCGGCCATGTTTTTTGAGATACGCCAATGTCCTCATAGACATACATGGCACCTTGGACCAAGACACTGCATACCAATTTTCAAGTCAATCGGACTAACGGTCAGGTCGTCATAGCCCTTTTCATGTTTTTTTCATGTTATAGCGCCACCTAGTGTTCAATCGTCGCGATTTTTTTAATGTGACCCAAGATTGAACTCCTACACATGTGGACCGAGTTTGGTGAAGATACCTCATTTACATCTTGAGTTGTAGCCCTTTTAGTAAAATAGGCTCCTCCCACAACAATAGTTTTGCGCCCCCTAGCGACCGAGAATCGAAATTTCAACTTTTTTTCGATAATTATTGATATTCAGACTCCAGAGAACATTTCTGCACTGGTTTGGTTCCGATCGAACGAAAAACCTAGGACTAGTTCGCAAAAGTAGGTTTTTGACAAAATTCAAAATGGCGGAAAAATTTGCATACCGGAAATGAAATCGGAGATATACGTTTTGTTCTTCAGTGTTCCAGCTTTCCAATGATATAAGACACTTGAGTCTACGACATATGGTCTAGGAGTTATGAGCAGTTTCGCGCTTTTGGTTGCTATAGCGCCACCTATGGGCCAATCGGGGTCATACTCTCTGAACCTCTCCTCGATTTTTGTACTACCATTTGGCAAAGTTTCACATTTCCAGCACTTACGGTTTAGGCTGCACGATGCGTTTTACGGCAGAAGAAAAATAATAATAAAAATCAGGACAATTACAATAGGGTTTCAGCACTTCGTGCTTGAACCCCTAATAACCTAATTACATTTATTCTCATATTAAACATTTATCACTCTGTTCAGCACTTTCAAATATGAACAGTTATATTCATTAAACGAATAATACATTTATATATAAATGCACATGGATGTATTTACACATGTGTATTAAATGAAAATATGGTCATTTAAATTGTATTTATTTACAGAGGCCTTTATTATGTCATCATATCTACTATCTGCATATCTGCATATAGATCTATTCTACATTTTAACAGGTTAAAAATGACGAGGTGCAAAATGTCAAATGTCAAAAAATAAAACACATGGATGAAAGAATCGTTCATAATAAGATTAATAAGATGCATTTTTAAAATAGTTGAATTTCTAATGAATGCACAACTGTAAAGTAGACATTTCAGTTCTCTACTGCCCTCTAGAGTCTGAAAACTGTAACTGTCCACTCGATCCACACACTGGAGATCTCTGCTCTCACCACTGGATGGCAGCTGTTACTCTCTTGGTTTCATGTGTTTGGTTGTTCGCCAAAGTTCTGAGTTCATTACTCAAAACAAACCAGAGTTGACAGAGAACATTTATAGTTAGTGAACATTATGAGACTGAAACTGATCTAAGACATGTAGCGTTTGCAAAGCAACTCTGTAACTGTGAGTTTGTTCAACAGACTTTATGAGACAGGCCTCCTGAGTCACTCCACAGAATCGACCTTGAAGATGTTTGTTTGCAGCCACAGATCTAGAATCAGGTGTTTTAGTGAATGTTTCTCTGCAGTCGTTTCACTGACTCTTGTGTACTTTATAGTTACTGAGACCACGATTGTGTTAAACACTGCACTGGATCAGCGCTCGTCTCTGAGTTTCATCTGAACTACACTGATACTAGTGAGTTTTAAAGAACTTTCTACACAATAATTCATTCCCTTATTTGTAAGAAGTAATTTGGGCTTCACATCACCAAACAACAATACTAACGTATCTACAGAGGCGACAGCCAATAAAGTGTTGCAGAGATTACGTATTTTAGTAATCCTGATGTTGGTGATGTTAAAGTTTTTAGCTTAACTTTAGCTATTTAGTATTCACTTCTGGTGATTTTATTTATCAAGGTTTCAAAATTCATGAAAGGAGTGTTCATTTCTGAAGATTATCATGATAAACATAAACTTTAATTGGTCACAGAGCTTATTTTTCTGCAATAAGACAATGGGAAAATCATATTGGCTTTTTGTCGATGGAACCAAAGTTATGCGAACTTCTGGGTTGACCTACAAAAATGTGTCATTAGTTCAGCACTTTATGAGCGTGAGGATCTCTCAGATGAAGAGTAAAACAGCGGTTCACATCATTTTAACACACTTTTTTTAAATAAAAAACTATGTTTACAGTCTTCATCTTATATCAGATCAAAGTCAGTCAAACAAGCTCAAATACCTCATGAAAACAGTGGTTATAAAAGCACAAAATAGGTTATTATTAATAAAGTGGTGATGGTAATAAGGGCATTAGATGTTGTGGTCAGAGTTTTTGACTTCCTCTGCTTGATGTGGAAGGTTTTTGTCTTCCTGTGTTTTCTTCAGAGCTGCAGTAGATTCATCTTAATGTTGTGTGGAGAGAAACAGAATCATTCTGAAGTGTTTTAATCAAGAACAAGAACAGCATGAAGATCATTCAGCTTCAGCTCTGTGAGTTTTACATATCAATATATTTACATGCACTTTACAAACTTAAACTTAAACTAAAAGGTTTGAATTTGATGCATGTTTATTTAAAAAAAAAAATTTATCTTATAGATGTATTAATCTGTTGTCGAGCTGCAGTCTCAGATCAACTCACTGATTTGGGATCAAATGTGACCATAAACTGTGATCTTGATGAAAATGATGTTTATTGGATTTTACTGAAAACACCAGATCCTCCAACAGTGATTCTATGGTCAACCTCAACATCAACATCTCCTTTTTACACAAATAAAACATTCAGAAAGAAATATTCACTGCAATTTAAACATCGTCTGGTTATTAATAATGTGACTTCTGATGAATTAGGAGTTTATTACTGTATGAACACACGCACACCTCCAAAACTCAGCAACAGCACCAGACTGCACTTCACCGGTGAGTTCATTTACTCCTTTATTGATCATAATGATGATTAGTGTGAATAATTACATTGGTTATGCACTACTTCAGGATTTTTACACACTCATGAACAACATAGTTTTGCACACACAGAGATGAATATGATATAAATATTAAAGTCAGTCGGTTATTACTGTAACTCTGAACACTTTCATTACAGAATCATCTCAACTAACTGAGTGTCACAATCAGACAATGGTGGAGTTTATTGATCAGAATCAGAAACAATGGCAGATTATTATCATCATATCTGGACTGATGATCGGGCTTCTGCTCATTGTGCTGATCGGTGAGAGATTCTTTAATTAAAAACATAATAAGCAAATTCAATATTCTGTAGTCTTAAAATATCAATATATGACGCTCTTCTCAGGCATTTGAAGTTTTTCATTACTTCGGTTTTTATTTTATTTTTTATTTTTATTTTTACTATTTTGGTTTTTAGGTGTCTTCATATACAGTATATATCTTTACCATTTAAGACAGAATAATTTTAATCTGAATTCCTTGTCTCGTTTTTAGTTTTTGCTGTTGGAAAAACAGAACGGTTGGAAAAATATGATCCTGATCTACTTCAGACACGAGTTATATATCATCCTCATGACCCAAACCGACCAACATCACAATAAGGTCAAATATGTGAAACCATCATTAATAGTTTTAGTAAAATTCATTACTGTTAATTTCGATAATTGTTTAGAATTCTTGCTGAGCTGTTATTCAAACAAACCATAGAGCCTTTTGTTTGGATTGATGTTAATATTAATAAAAAGCTGAATGTTAATATTGTTTTCTTTGTTGCTCTTTCAGTTCAGTGACGTGGATGATATTCAGCAAGCGACAGCATCTGTGTTTGATTATATAACATGTTCTTAAAATATCATGTGCTTAATTTACTTAATGTCAAGAATAAATATTTTTATATTGTAATATCAGACGCTGGAGATTGGTGCTAATTGTCACAATTTTGACTAAAATAAAAATTATTTAGAAATATATTACATCCCTTTTTGACTACAAAAAAGCTTTTGAACATTTCTACCATTATTGGTTTGGTAAAAGGCTCATTAAACATGCTCCTTTAGTTATTAATACATATTAAAATTTAGTTATTGCGCTGGTCCAGTTTGCATTTGCATTTAGCCTGTAAAAAGTGTTTGTATTTAACAATAATTTAAGTCTTTGTTTGTTTTTGGCAAGATGCATTTCCACTTGAGCTTGACAAAGTACAATTACAAACCTTTTCTGTCCTGGGTTTCTCGGCATGGCTAGCTAGTAGATTACTAAGGCTAATGCCCAATTATTATTATTATTATTATTATTATTATTATTATTATTATTAGTTATATTATTATTATTATTCATGCTTTTTGTAAAAAAAAAAGCACAGTTTTTTGTAATCTAAAAATAATTTCATGAATTTAAAAATTTAAGAATCTGATATATAACATGTAATATGTACATTTTATTTTACATATATATGTTATATAGAAACAAATTTGATATATTTGTTCAATATATATATATCATTGTATTCAGCGCACAAAAAAAGGCCACCGGCTGCAGAGTGGAAAAACTCAGCTGAGGTTCTAAACCAAAACCAGAAATATGTTCCACTGGTCGGTTCTCTCACCTTTGTCTAGAGTGGATGTTTAACTGAACCAAGTGTCAATACCTTTATATGTTTATCTCAATTCTCACAGTTTTCTTAACCTCAAATGGAAACAGCAGCATTGCCGTACCTGTACATTGTAACACTTCTGTACTTCATACTATCTAGATCTACACATTTCATATCAGAGCATTAGACATCAAAACACCTTCACACTTGATAAGTTTATATTGCTGTGAATGTTCAACAGTTAAAGCAGCTTCACATGAATCTAGGGTCATTCTCAGAGTTCAACATCATATTCTGTAGATTAAATAATAGATTTGAGACTTCATTGAGTCAGACATATTATAACTATCCCAATCTATTCGCTTCAATTATTGCAGATACGATGTCTTGTACACACTGTATGAACACACAAAAGATTCATCTGACTGATGTGTAATTAGGAATGAATAAATCTTTTTTTTTGTAAATGATGTTGTCATGAAACACCTGGAGAACGAATCAACATGAAGAACTACAAAGCAAAACACACGACAGGAAATAACATGAAAGTCCACAAACACACAGGGAATATATGACAGAAGTGCAGTTTTAATCTTAAGAAAGATCAAATAATCCATAAAGATCTCAAAATATATTTAACAACAGTGAACACAACATGATGAAAGAACACTTGTGGTAAAGACTCATTTGTCCTTTAGCAAACAATGTCTCAGAGTGTCAAGATATAATTCTGTTATACATTCTGTTATAAGTATAATGAAATGCAGATGGCAAGAATTTGACAATACAAAACATTGTCAAAGCTTTGACAATTCAGCTAAATATTTTTTTTAAAAATGCCAGAAAAGTAAAACTTGTATGTCATTTGTTTCCTTCCTGAATAAGGCAGCTTTAATTATTTCTTAACAAAAATTTGATCAAAGTATAACAGGTAACACAATGCAAACCAAATGATGCAAAAGCAAAAGCAATGATGTCTCCGCACTCTCTGCTGATTCTACAAGAAAAGATAAAGAAAACAACAACATTATTACACTGTGACAAAGGCAACAGATCCAATTCACACTGAAACATTACTTGTGAACTTCAACCATCTGATCATTCAAGGTTTGATTTTATAAAAAAAAATTCAATTAAAACTACATTAATCAACCATTTTTACACACCATTGATTCTGGTTGATTTTATTTGGTTTTACTTGTGTAAATTACATGGAACCAATGTCCATGACTAAATTATGTTCAGACACAGAGCTGTGTGGCGTTTATAAAAAAAAAAAAAAAAAAAACGCCTCTCTGACCGATTATCGTCCTTTTACACTCACTTCTGTAGCGATGAAGTTCTTTGAAAAATTGGTCAGAGCTTATTTGTTCCTCTCTCCAGTGGTCTGGACCCTTTACAGTTTGCATAAAGGCCTAATAGGTCTATGATGCTAACCACATTTTACAATCTGCTCTTTCTCAACTGGATCAGAGAAAGGGGAATTATGTGTGGATGCTTTTTGTGGAATATAGCTCTGCTTTTAACAGCGTTGTCCCCTTAGGGGCAGTCATGGCTTAGTGGTTAGGGAGTTGAACTGGTAACCCAAAGGTTGCTGGTTCGATTCCAGAACCGGTGGGAAATGACTGAGGTGCCCTTGAGCAAGGCACCTAACTAACCCCTAATCGCTCCCCGGGCGCCACACAAAGGCTGCCCGCTGCTCTGGGTGTGTGTATCCACGTTTGCAGTGTGTGTGTGTTAACTACTCACTACTCTGCTCCTAATGTGTGTGCATTAACTTGGATGGGTTAAATGCAGAGGTCAAATTCCAAGTATGGGTTACCATACTTGGCCGTCACGTGTCACTTTCACTTTCACTTACACCTCTGCAAAAGCTTCAAAATCTAGGGCTGAATTCCTCTATTTGTCACTGGATCTAAAAAAATTTGACAGGACGCCCCCAGGTGTTTAAAATGGGAAACTACACCTCATCTACACTCACCTTCAACATCGGAGCCCCTCAGGGCTCTGTCCTCAGTCCCCTGCTTTAGTCCCTCTATACCAGCGACTGTATGGCTAAACACAGTTCTAACAAACTGGTGAAGTTTTCTGACACAGTGGTGTTAGGCCTCATTAGTAAAAACGATGAGAAGGCCAACCTTGAATGTAAATGTAAATAATTGACATAAAACTCTATTAATAACATCCAAAAGTTTTCCCTATTAGTTCAAATAAAGCAAAATAAACAAACCAGACCAAATGCAAATATGAGCATGGAAACAACAGCAGGCCTTCAGGCCCAGGTTTCATTCAGAAATCATAAAACATACCTGTTCATCATGATGCCTTATATTATTAGTGTATTATAATATATAACACATAAATATAGAATTAGGGAGAAATACTACTTTTTTTTAAATAGAAAGTATTGTAGACTTTATTTTAAAGATGTCCTATTTTAAAGATGTTCTATAGATGTCATCAGATGTACAGTAAGTGACGTCAACAGTAACTAGGTGAAATAATCAGACATGCGCAGCCGGTGTATTTATTAATCTCAAATTTACTTCAATGTTATCATGACTCCTGAGTCAGAAGTTGACTTTTGTCATCTGAGAATGCTGAAGTAGACTTTAAACATACTCCAGTTACAGTTCTTGCAAATAAAACATTATCTTGAATATGTTTACTGTTAAAAGAATCTTAAAGGAGAACTCGGTAACTCTAGCGAACTCTAGTCACTTCTTCGCTGATTTTCCCTTTTGTTGTCGCATGTTTTCCCCACGAGCTCCCCCTACAGCTGTGGGGGGGCGTATATTTCACAACACAGTCGTAAAAAACTCACTTGCGGCGGCCTCCTCCCCCTCTCTACCGCTGCTCATGTGCGTTTGTTTTGATCGGAGCAAGCCAACTGTATCGCGTGGAGCTATGTCTACCGAGGTGGGTCATCTGGTAATACATCATACATGCGTGTGTGTTTATGTCGAATTGCCGTAAAGCAATTTGTGTTTCGCGCTCGTTCTCGTTCTAGTTCTCGCTTCTCACGAGACTTCCAATTTCTAACTTGCCGGGACGGTAGTGTTGCAAGTTGCAAGGTTGGTTTTCCGCCTGGGAACGCTGGGGGGAGCGGGGAAAGTCACCAATATCACCAGAACAGGTTGTTTAACCATCCAAATGATTTCTAGACAGTTTTATTAAGTGAAAAAAGTTACCAAGTTCTCCTTTAAAACACAGCTTCTAAAACACAAATTTTCCTTAAAAAAAAGGTTTATCGCCAGCATAAACAGCATAAAACTCTGAGAACTCTTGACTTACCTTGAGGTAATTAATTTTTTGCCTTTGCCACAGTTTAGTTTTGCCTTACAGTGACAATCATCCTTTCGTTCCTTCTTTTGTGTTTCTGTGGAAAACTCAGGAAATGAACTCAGGAGATGCGGATAGGCTCCACCCACTGTTTCCATCTATACTCTCGTCCACATTATGATGTGTTGACCGTCACTGTTTGCAACGTGACAGTGTCAGTCGTTCATTCCTATCAGATCTGAAAAACAATTGGATACAGTGTGAATGGAGCCAGAATAATCAGAAAGAAAATATACAAAATGCGAAACGACACTTTAAAGTTCTGTGGAAAGTTCCAAGACTGTACAATAATACGCATGGCAAAGTCATCACTACATAATGTTCAGTGATTACAGAGAGATACTATCACTGCTTTTTCTACATTTTAGTCTACAAAGTTGCGTAATCTAATAGCAAAGATATGGATTTTGTATGTGTTTGTGTTTCATGTCATTTAAGGCCTAGCCTTTAATTCGCCTAGTTTCATTTGAGTGTAGTGTATGCGAGGTAAACAGTGAGTATATTGAGCGTAGGATGGATAGCTTGACTTAACTGAAGGATAAACAGTCCTTGTTTTGCTAGTGCAGAATGAGGTGAAGATACAGATGATCAATAGAGATGTGAATGATGAACAGGTTTAGAACTTGAGATAGATGAGCGTGGAGCATAAAAATATTAATGATCACACAGGTAAGTCCATACAGGTAAGTAGGCGAGTCCTTATGCTGACTCAATGTGTGAGTGTGCACAATGAGGGAGGTGAGGTATCAGCAAACACATACAGGTGAAACATATTTTTGTTGTACTATGAAATTGGTTAAAGTTACCCTATAATCCAAAAATGTATGTTCTCTCATAATCTTTAATCAAAATAACTTCCTATCCCTCTTGCAGCGACATCTCTTCTCTGATGCGTTTACTGACGCAAGGGCGGGACAACCTGTCAATCAAATGAGATCACAGTAATAGCAAACCACAACCATCCAATCAATACCTGAAGGTCAAAATCAAGTCCCGCCCTACTTTTTTTCCCTCATTTCTCAAGAGTAGATGGCTACTTAAAGACAACACGCACATGTCCAACACTATCTCACGACCAATTCGTACGAATTAGTACGAATGATAAAACGATGGCTAAATCGTATGAATTCGTACGAATTCGTACGACCTCACTCGTACGAATTTGTACGATTTGTCTAAACCCACGTGATGGGTAGGTTTAGGAGCTTTCTTTTTTGACTGTCATAATCTATCCCTCTGTATATATATTTTTTTTCTTCTTCTTTTTGTAAAGTCCTGGAAACATAAAAGTTGATTTTTTTTTCTTATTTTTTTTTCTGTTGGAACAAATAAATAAAAAAAGAAACTAAAATAAAAAACATTTGCTGTCTTTTACCACTGTAGAAGTTTACGTCATCTATGATGATTTCCATTACTGAGAGCCATGGAAATGTCAGATGAAAGCAATTGCTTTCCTGGAAACAGGGACCATTATTAAAAACAGGCTCCGTGCATTGTGTGGTTGTCAGAAAACTATCAGAAGTTGATGTGACAAAGTGGCTGGACAATGAGGCAGTTCTGATGAGCTCCAGTGTCCATGGGATAAATCCTGAGACGGTCATCGAAAGAGAAGCGCCATGTTACTGTGCCTAGACTTCTTGTTGTGGCTGAGCTAAAACAAAAACTGGTGGATTTGACTTGATCAGCTTGTACCCGATATCAAGCTGTACAAGAAAATGAACCATCCATTTGGTCCTGCATTTCTTTGACCTGGCTGCCACAAACAGCAGGATCACGTAGAGCAAAGACCATCAGATCTCCAGGGAAGGAGAAACTGCAGTATTTTACTTTAAGCTGCTGCTATAGTTGAAATGGACTCAAGCAGAGGGTGTTCAAGGTCAACAGGTTCACAAGATGTCCATGATGATGATGAGATGAGCATTCAAACTAAGAAGAGGAGGCCTGTTGAACCACAGCTAACTGACCATGTCAAAAAATACGGGGCTCTCTGTTTACCAAAGATGGTGGAGGCAGAACATGCATTACGGTTCAGGAGAGGAGGATGCAAAGGAAAAACATTTGTCAAATGTATCAGATGTTTGTGTGTTTCAAAGTGAAAATAAACTGCTTTCCTGTTGTACCATGCATGAGTCGTTGTTAGTGCTGTGTGTGACGTGATCTGCTCCCTTACCACGTCACATTCCTGAAGCGCCAAAAAAATTAAAACGCACAAGCCAATTCAATAAATATAATGCACACAATATGTTCTGTGAGATTCTGAAGTGTGCATTCGATGGACACTTTACTATCCCATAAGGCCACAGGAAAGGATTTGTGAATGGCAGTGAAGCGACGTGACTGACGCTGGTATGTCACATGATAATTAGCCTACAACATGGCGAATGTTGTACGTCCGGATTACATTCATACTACACACTCTCATACTATAATGTAATTTTTTTCGGTCCTTACCAGTGCCTGGATTCGTGTAGCTACACGATATAGCCTACTGATTCACAAGCTTGGTAACTATGGAGCTGATTAAACTAAAACTAAAAATGTCCTTTCCCAGTCACCGTACCCCAACATATGTCATGACGAAAAAATTATACCCTAAAATATAATTACATGAAGACAAAATTCCCTTGCCCTTTGCCTCAGTGGAGGTTTGAAGGTTTTCTCACTGAAAGCAATGCGCTACCACGTCACTGGACCCTTTTTCTGACAGTATAGTGACCCGAGGGAGAACGGGTAGACTTTTTAAAGAGGCAAAAGGGGAACAACCTTGACCGTCACCAAGTTGGGACAGGTGTTCTGCAATGACCATTTCAGTTTTAAAATCAGGTCATGTAGGCCTATTAGTTCCAGAGACATCGCTTTCGAAAGTGCGGGAGAAACATTATTTGTAATTTACATTGACATTTTTTTCTTTCCATCTTTAATTTTTACGTAATAAACACTAATCTAGAAGAAATCATTATTTTATTTTGTGCGCATGCAATTTGTGTGTAGGCTGTACAGTTTTAAATTAGCCTAGCCTAAATTTTGGTATTTAACATGCAATTTTAAAAATACAACAGCCGTTCTTTAAATTTGTCTCTCCATTGTTAAAAAAGGACGCAACAGTTCACAGACCAAAAATATGTTTCTTTTCTTTTTAAAAAAATTGTTGCATCTTCGGTCTTCGCCACACTCCAGCACTGCAGGCGTCGCTCGCTCGCTATTCATTTTAGTTTGCAACCCGGCAGTAAATTTATATACCGTACGAAGAAGAGATCGGGGTTTCGTTTTCCCAGATCTGTTTTTGAGAAGATTAGTATTTCAGTAATATTAGTATATGTATTATACCGGGTCACCATGGTCATCGGGTATGTTTACCTTTTTTTTTTTAAGGAAATCTGTATTCACAAAATACAATTCGAACAAGAAGTCCTGATGTATGCGCTCGTGTTTACATTTGGCCTGGTTTGTTTTGTTCCTCATTTATTTTATTTAAGATAGAATCAACAGGAAAACCCTTTGTACGTTATTAATGCATTACACATAGGTTGATTAATTAATGATAAACGGGTTCATCTGCAGTAAAATGTCTGCAACTATTATTTTGCCGCGGTCATAGCAGTTAGCATTAAGTTAGTATTTTGAATTTCAATCTTTTGCGTCCCGAAACGTGTGTAGCTTAATTTGAAAGTCATTTGATAATGCCTAATTACAGTGCATTCAAGATATTCAAGTTTTCACCAGTATGGTAATATGGGTAAAGATGCTCCCTTAAGAATATTTACTGCTAAATCATATATAGCGACGAGTTAATTATTCAATCATTTACAGGATGAAGGTGCAACCTCCAATATAAAATATTAAGGGAAATGCATGGAAACATATATAAGTTACTAATTTATTTGTAAATTTGATGCAGTTTGACAGTTTAGTTGAACAGTGATCTCAATCCATATGAAGTCACCATGAAATCAAAATTGTGTAATTGTGTATATATAATTTATCCGTGCTCATCATTGTTTATTTATTTTATACATGTGTCTCGTAATCTTTAATCAAAATAACTTCTCCTCTCTTGCATCAACATCTCTTCTCTTCTCTGATGACGTGTTTAATGGCGTGAGGGCGGGGACAACCAAAGCCAAACAAAATCAAGTCCCTCGCTGCATTTTTTACGTGTTCGAGAAGCTGTTTCACTCTAATATGCATAACAATAGTGAAGAAAAGACTATTGCAACTTCCGTATCATGCCAACTTTAACCTGGATCTCAGATATAGAGAGATTCATCTAAATTACACTATATAATATCTAGTTATAAAGTTACACAAACAGTCTCTCCTTGTTCATGATTTATGTTTAAAATACATGAAGGGCGGTACTTTTGTCCAATGAGATTTTAATGTTGGTGCGGCTCCCGGTCAAATCTCAGAAATTAAAACCAAGCAATTCACAAAATGTAGTGTACTAGCTTAGCTCACTGCTTATTGTGTTCATGGTCGGTTTATTGTGATAGTACAAAAACTAGTTTTATCTTGTTACTTTTAGTAAAACAAAGTAATTGCAGTCTGTTTTAAGTTTACGTTTTTATAATATGTATGTTCTCCATTATAATTTAAACCTAAAAATAATATTAAATGACGTGTTCCCTCGAATTTGGGACATTTTCACCTTAAAGGGATACTCCACCGTTTTTTCATATTAAACTATGTTATTCCCTTAACTAAGACGAGTTGATACATACCTCTCTCATCTCAGTGCGTGCACTTAATCGCTCTGGTGCGCGGCGACACTTTGATGCACTTAGCTTAGCCCAGTATATTCAATGGTATCTAACAGCAATGAATTTAGAAGTGACCAAACACATCAACGTTTTCCCTATTTAAAAACAGTTACACGAGTAGTTATACGACCAAGTAGGGTGACACAAAATAAAACGTGGCGCTTTTCTAAGCGGGTTAAAAAGGATAACTATAATGTATGGCGGAATAGCACTTTTGGTAATACTTCGACTCGGCGCAGTAAAAAGTCACGCCTGATCCTCTTCCCACTATTGACAGAAGTGAGAGGAAGAGGATCAGGCGTGACTTTTTACTGCGCCGAGTCGAACTTGATGTGTTTGGTCACTTCTAAATTCATTGCTGTTAGATACCATTGAATATACTGGGCTAAGCTAAGTGCTATCAAAGTGTCACCGCGCGCCAGAGTGATTAAGTGCACGCACTGAGATGAGAGAGGTATGTATCAACTCGTCTTAGTTAAGGGAATAACATAGTTTAATATGAAAAAACGGTGGAGTATCCCTTTAAACAAGCCTGTTGCTAATATCATGCTGTACTGGCTGAAGTTAAAGGAACTTGTTTTGTTCTGTTTCTGCAGTTGCGGCTTCATCTGTGTGTTTGCGGTGCTGATAAACAAAGGTGAGCATCAGAACGACACATCAGAAAGATAAATTCATGCCACAGACTGTGTGTTTAACAGTTTGTGTTGTTTCAGTGTCTCTGCAGGAAACGGTACATAGAGAGGGTGTTATTGGTGGTTCTGTTCTCCTGCCGTGTTCTTCCACTGAACATGATCTTAAACTTCAAGACACTGATGTACACTGGAGACACAATAGCAGCAAGCTTGTGTATGATATAGTCAAGGGTGAAGATTCAGTAGAGTCACAGGACCCTCGTTACAAGAACAGAGCCGAAACTTTCCCTGATGAGTATCTGAGAGGAAACTTCTCCATCAAACTCATCAATCTCACTCACACTGATGGAGGAAAATACATCTGCATCATCACACACTCATCTGAGCTTCGGACTGTACAGCTGATCATCAACGGTGTGTAGAAATGCTTGATTCATGTATGAAGTTGGTAGCACTTTAGAATACAGGTCTGTCATTAATAGGTAACTATGCAGGACAAATGAGTAGTTCTACATTAACACTTCAGGTACTATGAACTAATATGGAAACAAGCATAACTAATCAGTAAGGAAAAGCCAATTTAATACTGAGCTACTTCCTTATTAGGTAATCAATAATTACTGAATGAGATGAGCCTCAATAATAACTATCAACTAACCGTGACAAACTATAAGAATTACTTAAAGCCTGCTCTCCCCCTACTGACCTAATGAGTAAACATAAGGTGAAGCGCACTAGAAAGACAGGATTTAAAGTCCCCCTGTAGACAATAATTTTATCCCTTAAAGGGATGGTTCGGAGTAATTTCAACCAGGGTCCTTTGCACCATGACCTCGAGCCAAACACCCCCCCCCCAGAAGCTTTTTTCCCCTTGGTCGAACATTATTAAAGTTAGAGCTTATTTAGAGATATCAGCCGGATGGTTTAGTGCAGGCGCTAATGGATCCTAGGCTGTATCTCGTAAATTACCCCACTAATAATGCCTGGAATGGTACCAGACTTCTAGAGTAGTACAAATAGGTTCTGTACTCATAAAACGAGGCATTGGAAAGTTTTTAAGTACATCAGGAGTTTATTTAAATAACACTTGCCTGATGACTTATGTCATCATGCATTACTTCCTGCATAGTTTCCTATTAATGACAGACCATTATTCTAAAGTGTTATCTATGAAGATAATATGATGCCATAAAGAATCGCATGCGCAGGGTAAGATTTGAGAAAGTGTACATAATATTGCAAGCGTAAATTAAATTTGCATGCGCAAGAGAAGATTTGTAAAGGTGTAAATCACCTTTCAAGTGTAAGAAAAAAATATGTGTCAATATTCATGTATGTGAAACTGCAGGTTCAAGCTGACGCAAAATAAATAGGATCTATATCTATGTATTCTTCTGACTTCCATTTTTCCGCGCTTACACTCTTGGCACGGTTTTTGCGCATTCACACGGCCAAAAGCACTGCAAGCCTGTGAACAGCAATTTGCAAGCTTAAACAACAGAGCCAGGAACTGCAAAACAGATTAATTGCGTTAAATGTTTTAGTTAGATTGGTTGCAAATGTCTAAATGACTTGTTGTGTGCATGGTGCAAAAAAGTTCCCGAAATAACCCGATTTGTACAGTTGCGTCTTTCTTTTACATGCGCTTCCAGTTTTGGCACAATTCTCTCACTCATTGAGTTTTGCAAGCGCAAAGAGGAGGGCGGGTCCACCTTCTTCATGTAGCCAATCAAATGAGCTTCTCGCTGACTCTCGATTTACTCTTATCTGATTGGTTCAATAAACACGCCAGTCACTAAAAAAGTAACTAATTATAAAAAAAAAACAGCAACCAGGGAATACACAGCATCTTGATATGTTTATATATAGGGCTATACAGCCATCTAGTGGTTACACAATGGCATTGCAGGTGATAAATGGTGCATCATTTAGAGATGCTCTTAAAATACACGTTAAAGGGACAAATATTATTGTAACTCAATTTAGTAAAATAATAATAATTCTGGAATCCTCCCGATCAGTAGACAGATGAAATTATGCATGCAGTAGTGCAGATACTAGGCCTACATTCAGCAGCATCAAGATTACAAACTGATATGGGCTGATGAGCAGGATACATGCACAGTGAATACACAGACATTTTCTTTCTTAACACACCAGCTCGAAATTCAGTATGGACTCATATAGTCAGCCTAATGGTGCACAGCCTATTAAGCCATAGCATGTAGCCTATGTGTGCATTAAAAGTACCATTTCGGCAACAAGAACGTTTCTGAACCAAATGAAGATAAAAATATGTTCTGGTGACTGGCGTGTTTATTGAACCAATCAGATAAGAGTAAATCGAGAGCCAGCTAGAAGCTCATTTGATTGGCTACATGAAGAAGGTGGACCCGCCCTCCTCTTCGCGCTTGCAAAACTCAATGAGTGAGAGAATCGTGCCAAAACTGGAAGCGCATGTAAAAGAAAGACGCAACTGTACAAATTGGGTTATTTCGGGAACTTTTTTGCCCCATGCACACAAGAAATCATTTAGACATTTTTTAACACAATTAATCTGTTTTGTAGGTGCTGCCTCTGTTGTTTTCGCTTGCAAATTGCTGTTCACTGGCTTGCAGTGCTTTTGGCCGTATTTGTGCGCAAAACCCGTGCCAAGAGTGTAAGCGCGGAAAAATGGAAGTCAGAGGAATACAGATCCTATTTATTTTGCGTCAGCTTGAAGCTGCAGCTTCACAATACATGAATTACACTTACGAATAACAGTAAAATGCTGCAAATATTTTTTTCTTGCACTTGAAAGGCGATTTACACCTTTACAAATCTTCTCTTGCGCATGCAAATTTAATTTACGCTTGCAATATTATGTACACTTTCACAAATCTTACCCTGCACATGCAATTCTTTATGGCATCATATTATCTTTCATAGTTACCATGAAGTTTTTAATAAAAAAAAAGTTCAAGGTCACTAGTTATAGATGAATCTCTTGCCTTTATCACAGTGAGGTATTTTGTTTGTTGCAGAATCAACAGCAGGAAAAGAAAGTAAATCCACTGAACATGAAAACCCAGAAGATGAAACTGGATCAGACAGTGTGGAGACTTCATCGAACCTGTTTACCATTCTATTAACTGTACTAATAATAAGTATACTGATTATTGGCTGTTTAATTGTATTTTACTGTAGAAGAATAAAACAGCAAACTCACTCGTTCTCTTCTGTCAGGACAGAAAACAATAAACAGTGATTTAAATGACATGTCAGTCCTAAAAGTTTCAATTTCCACATTATCTCACTATTTTTACAGCTGTCACTGGGTCTTTCTGGTGCTTGTTACTCTGTTTTGAGCTGTTACATTATTGCCTTAAACACTGTTTGTTCTTGCTGAATGAGATCTTCAAACACTGAAACTGTAGCTATATTTTTAAAGGTAAAGGACCAATGAGACTGTCAATGTTACTGCCTTAATTCTGAAGTCTGTACTTCATGTTTTGTTGTCAATATTAAATGTATTTGTTATAAATTATATTATGCATGTTAAAATTAAAACATTTACCAATGATTATATATATATATATATATATATATATATATATATATATATATATATATATATCTGTTAACAGATTTCCAGTGGACAGTTTATATATATTTTTTTTTTAAATCTTTTCCTATTTCAAGTTTTTATAGAAGAAACTATGACAGTTTTACTCTCCCCTGCACTTATTTAAGTTGCCTTATTATGTTGCTCACAAACCTAATGTCTTAATAATTACTTAATGTAAGCCTTAGTTTTTAGTGTCTTGTAAGAATGTAAGATGCTATAAAAGGGCCCTTAATAATATCAGAATAATGTTGGATGTTGTTGATTCAGATTTGATTTCAGATGAGAGCTTTATTTTTTTATTATTATTGTTTTTGTAAAGCTTTTCATTCTTAATTTCTTTTTCTTTTCAAAGAAGAATTCTGGTGTTGGTCCGATTTCATCAAAGCAATTCAGATACTTTTACTTTTTTTTAATTTATTTTTTTATAAACCAACTTGTCTTATGTTCGACACAGAAATCCTCCCAGTGAAGAATAAAGTAACTTTTCAATTGTCATTTCTAAGGATAAGAGTACATGTTTTTTTTTATTATGGAAAAACTAAATATTTGGTTTCATACTGTAGAATCTTGTTTCTCAAGGGTAAACGTTTGCTTTCTAAAGCTGAGACTCTCCCCTTGCTTGTTCAATTACTTATATTTATGTTGGTGTAATTATGTTCTTTAAAGTATGAAAATAATATTCTTGGTTTTAATAATTATGTAATTTTTATTTATTTTTTGCTATAGTTGAAATGAACAGCGATGAATGAAATAAATAAATGTAATCAAACTTACGTGAGTTTCCTTTCATTGACAATTTCATTCTGCTCCTCAAGTGAAACACTTCCCTGAATTATGTGTCAAACACACTGTTGTCATGACTTCAGTTTATTATTACTGAAAACGCACAACAGGAGCTTCCAGTTTTAGCCTCCTCCCTGACCTCCAGCGAAACCGAAAGAGAGTGAACTTAGCATTAATTTGCAGAGTTTTTCCATTTGTTTGCCTTTCAAATGTTAAATAGCACCGGATGTAGTTGATAGAACAGAAAAATAGTAGTTGCTCTTTCTTGAATGAATTTATGAATAGTTTTACAAGAAATTACCTTTATTGTGATTTGTTTTTGTTGTTTTTTGTTATATCTGAACTAATTTCTCTTGTTTTCATCCTTACAGACTGAGCTAAAAAGTGTAATTTTCTCTGACAATGTAATATAAAGACTTTATATATAATATATATATAGTCTTAAAGGGACTTTGATGTAATGGGAGGAGATTTTTCAAGGAGCAGTCTGTAGGAATGACAGCTAGTGGTGGAAATAGTTACTGCAGTGCAAATTCAAAATATCGGAGATCATTGTTTCTAGCACCCCCTCCTCCTCAGACTCGACACTCACGAGGGTTGCCAGTTTGAGCACACGCAACAGGAACAAGTGCAATTGACAATGAAAATTGCCACCGTGCAGTATCACACGGACCAAAACAAAAACAGACATTCCAGCACGGAAACGCACATTTCAAAGTAAAATAACTGGCTGTAGAAGTGTTTTTCAGAGAAACAAGTATGTGACCTCAGCATGTTTCTGCAAACATGTTATTTTTTTTGCTTTAGTACAGTGAAAGTTACATACAGCTCCTTTAACTGATTACAGTCAATAAAACCGGATTATCGGGTCAATGGACCAATGCAGTACTATGATCTTTATGATTTGCAGCTAGCAATGCTTTTATAATAATATTTAAATATTGAAGCCTATAACTGAACATTGCTAACAAGAATTGATCAGTGAGGAAGAAACTATATGAACACGATTTTACTAAATGATAATTTTCTGAATGTCTCGCACATTCTTGTCATGTCTTGACTTCAGTTTGTCACTGTAAGAGCACGACAAGAATGCAGAGCTTCCAGTTACATACTCAGGCTGTTTGCACGACACTATTTTCAACTAAAACATTTTTTCATCATGAGTGAGATCTACTGGCCTGTCATGAATCCGTGTGAACGGGGATCATTTTGACAATGGTTGGCGAAAAATGCAGGGGCTGTTGACACAACACTGTTTTCAACTAAAAACGTAAAACTTTTTTTGCGTTTTGGTCGTTAATTTACACAACAATCGCGTTTTGAGGGCCTGAAAAGGCAAACTTTTGGAAAAGGGTTTTAAAGTCTTGATAGCGTTATTATCTCCGTTTAAACTACAAAAACACGAATTTGTGAAAATGGTGATGTCATGCACATGTATATTACGTGTTCAGTCTATATGCATCTACTGTTTCTTTACAAAGTGACATTGCCACCTACTGGCCTGGCATGAATATTACAGCGTTTTAATCGTTTTTACAAAGTCAAGTTCTTGAAAACGTTACCGTTATAGTCTCCATGTAAACTTAGGGTACGTTTACATGACAACGATACGCTTAAAACTGAGAAGTTTTTCCTTTGAGTTTTCTGCGTACAGACGACACCATAGTCAAAACGATCCCCATTCTCACAGATCCGCGAAATGACTAAAAACTACTCGATTACTATCATAACCTCAGTTCCTTGAGAGTAGGGAACGAGTATTGCGTAGCTATACGCAGTGGGGAAACTCATTTTCCTCAATTTACTGAAGCCTATAATGCAAAACGCATTTTGCAGCTGCACAGCTAGCACAGTGAGTGTCTGGCTCACTCATTGGCTGTGCTTCGGCAACTGCACATCCAATGGCGCGGGCGCCTCTGACGTGTGCGCCAATGAGCTAGCATCACGCCATTACACATCAGAGCCCACCAAGAGGGCGCAGCATTAGCCCATATTAGTCCCCGAAAAACGCAATTTTAACAGGTTTAAACGACTGAAGCGACAACTTGCCAGGTTACTATAGTGCGGCCGGCTACGCAATACTCGTTCCCTACTCTCAGGGAACTGAGGTTACGATAGTAACCGAGTAGTTCCCTTTCGAACGGTCACTTCGTATTGCGTAGCTATACGCAGTGGGGACACCATGCAAAACGCTGCACTTTAAGTAACTGGTTGCCTTCTGCAGCTCAGGACCCCTGAGCGCACAGAAACAAGCCAGAACCCAAGTATATATAATGAACAGACCGGACACCGTCGGGTCTAGTAATATATATATAAACTTAACCAACATAATGTACTAATAGGACCGGACACTGTCGGGTCTATCAGTATAGGGAAAATATAACCGGCCAAAGGCGGGTTTTATAATAAAATGTATATAAATATAACCGGCCAAAGGCGGGTTTTATAATAAATGTATATGTGATTGTGCACAGTGACATAATTTGTAGACAAGACCAGACACCGTCGGGCCTTAATCATACCGAAAATACCTTTGCCTGCAGGGAAGGTACCTCCATATTATAAAACTTCAAAAATGTGGAAGGCAAGGACCAGCCGGCCGCATCACAAATATCCTGAATGGGAAAACCAGAGGACCAAGCCCAAGACGAGGCCATGGCTCTAGTCAAATGAGCCTTGATACCTATAGGGCAAACCTGACCCACTGAGGTATATGCCATAGATATGGCATCCACTATCCATCTAGACAGTCTTTGCTTAGTGACTGGATAACCCTTAGATCGGCCACCAAAGCAGACAAAGAGCTGTTCTGATTGTCTAAAAGACGCAGAACGCTCCAGATAGATTCTCAGTGCTCTGACAGGGCAGAGTAGATTAGCCTCCCCATCCTCTGCAGAAAGGGGGAAGGGCTAATAATGTGATAAACTGTGCTCTAAACGGCGTTGAGAGCACTTTGGGTACATAGCCATGTTTGGGTTTGAGGATGACCTGGAGTCATCCAATCCAAACTCCAAACATGAAGGGCTCACGGAGAGGGCCTGCAGATCTCCCACTCGCTTGATAGATGCCAGTGCCAGCAGGAGAGCAGTCTTTAGCGAGAGAGGTTTAAGATCAACCGACTGGAGCGGTTCAAAAGGTGGACTTTTCAGGGCCCCAAGGAACGTGGAGAGGTCCCAAGATGGCACGGATGGAGGTCTGGAGGGGTTCAACCTCCTAGCTCCTTTTAGAAACCGTACCACCAGGTCGTTTCTTCCTAGTAATTGGCCAGCCACCGGAGCATGATGAGCTGCAATGGCTGCCACATACACTTTGAGCGTGGACGGGGAACGGCCCGCATCCAACAGCTCCTGTAAGAAGGAGAGTATCACAGATACCTCACATGACCCTGGATCAAAGAGTTTTTTCGAGCACCAGCTGGAAAACCCTGACAACTTCAGAGCATAAAGGCGCCTGGTAGACGGGGCCCTAGCCTCAGTGATAGTGTTTAAGACCTTCTCAGGAAGGTCCCTGGGTACCCATTTAGGGGCCAGACATGGATGGAGGGCCCATAAGTCGGGTCGCGGATGCCATATCGTCCCGTTGGCCTGTGTGAGGAGGTCTTTCCTCAGCGGAACATGCCAGGTGACTCTGTCCGATAACTGAACCAGCTCAACCACGGCCTGGATTCCCAGAGGGGGGCCACTAGGAGGACTGGGCATCCGCTCTCCCTGACCCGTTTGATGACCTGGGGGATCTGCATAAAGGGGGCGACTGGGCCAGAGATGGGCCAGCGCGTCACTGTTCTTCGAAAAGAACACTGCGCAGTGGGTGTTGGTTCTCGAGGCGAAAAGGTCGACTTCGGCCTCGCCGAACACACTCCATATCAGACTGACCGTCTGTGAGTTCAGGGACCACTCGCCTAGGGGAGTGTTGCCCCGTGAGAGAATATCCGCACCCAGATTCTGAATGCCAGGGATATGCGCTGCCCTCAGATAACTCAGATTGGTCTGTGCCCACAAGAGGAGGTCTCTCGCTATGGCGTATAGGTTGCCCGACCTGATGCCGCCCTGGCGATTTATGTAGGCCACCACTGACGTGTTGTCCGTGCGGACTAAGACGTGGTGACCTTTGAGGTTTGACAGAAACGCTTTGAGGGCCAAACAAACTGCTTTCATTTCCAGACAGTTGATATGTAAGCTCTGCTCCATGCTCAACCAGAGGCCGGAGGCAGGCTTGCCCTCGTGCAGCGCTCCCCAACCTAGGTTGGATGAGTCTGTAAAAAACACTTTCCTCCAGGAAACTACTCCCATGGTCACACCCTTGTGGTACCAGTCCTGAGCCCGCCAGGAAATCAGAGTCCGTAAACAACCGTGATTCACCATGATGCGCAGGCTGCCTGACTGCCATGCATGGGTTGGCACGCGGCGTTTGAGCCAGTGCTATAGCGGGTGCATGCGTAGTAATCCCTTACGGAGTACTGATGATGCTGTTGCCATGAGACCGAGAAGTTTCTGAAATTTCTTTAGAGGTGCGCGCTCACCTGCCTTGAATGAGGCTGCTAGCGTTCGCACAGAGAGTGCGCGCTCTTGTGTAAGCCGCGCTGTCATCGTTATAGAGTCGATAACTGTGCCCAGAAAGACCACACTCTGGCTGGGGGTCAGTTTGCTCTTGGTTACATTGATTTTGAGACCCAGACATTTCAAATGGGCGAGAATCACTATCACCCTGTGTGACAGTAGCTCGGTTCTCGACTGTGCCAGCACCAGCCAGTCGTCGAGATAATTTAGCACGCGCACTCCCTGATGTCTCAGGGGAGAAAGCGCTGCATCCATGCACTTCGTGAATGTACGGGGTGCTAGGGATAGACCGAACAGCAGAACGGTGTATTGATAAGCCTGACTCTCGAAGGCGAATCTCAAGAATGGCCTGTGACGAGGGTTTATCTGAATGTGAAAGTATGCATCTTTCAGATCCAACGTAAAAAAAAAAAAAATTTGGTCTGGAGGAAACTTGCGCGAGGATATGTTTGGTAGTTAACATTTTGAAAGACCGTCTCATGAGAGCCTTATTCAAATGTCTCAAATCTAGTATGGGTCTGAGACCGCCGTCTTTTTTAGGGACTAGAAAATAGCGGCTGTAGAAACCCGAGTGTTTTAGCGCGGGGGGGACTAGCTCTATCGCCCCTTTTGCTAACAGATTCTGTATTTCGGCGCGAAGCACGTGACACGCGTTGCTTCTCACCCGAAGTCTCGACAACCGCCTGAAAATTTGGGGGTCTGCGAGCGAATTGGAGCGAGTAGCCTCGCTTTATTGTGTTTATGACCCAACTCGACACATCAGGGATGGCTTGCCAGGCCAACGCCCGTGTGGCTAGGGTTTGACACACAGTTTGGGATGGGCCGCCTAACACAGGGGGACCTGATACCCTTACATTGTGATTTGTGCACATACTGAGTGTTGGACTGACTGTACAGGCTTTTGTCTGGGGGAAAGTCAGTGTAACAACTGGGAGGGGGCCGCCTAGTGAAGGGGGACCGTGAACCCGTGTGTTGTGATTGTGAAATTGTGCTTTTTGTGCTTTACGTGGGTCGCCGTGAAAACAGCGTTTGTTTGTAGAGGCACGCGCAGTGCAGCGCGCCAGTTGACAATAATAAAAACTTTTATTTTATTTAAAAGTTAGACAGGGAGCTGTGAGAAGTGTCATGGGATTTTGAGCAGTGACTATCTGTAGCGTGCGCTACAGACTGCAGTGATAGTGTGCGGCATGAGTGGCGCGCTTGTAACGGGCCTAATGGCTGATTTGAGAACGTTCCCAGCCGCCTGTGAGCGGGGGCTGTGGGGGAACATTCATTTCTCACTCTGTTTGAGCTGCTGCGAGAACAGCGATAGTTTGCAGCAGTGCATGGTTTAACGGGCCCCTAGACTGCAGCTATAGCTCTGCTAGAATCGTGATTTAACATGACTAGCTGGGCATGCTTCGTCCAATTGCACTCGTGCTGGGCTTAGATGGGGGGCGGGGTCAAAGCCCGACCAACCCCTTTCCCGGACGTTGCCAAAGAGGGTGAGTCACGCAGGGGCGGGGAACTCGTTCGCTTTGGTAAAAAGATTCAGTGCAGCCGAGATTCGAACTCGGGTATCTGGCGCGAGAGGTGGTTTGCCGCCCCAAAGGAGAGCTAGCCGCGAGCGCATGATGTAATAAGCCCGTAGGCCTCGTGCAGATGCATCCGCACGTGGCACAAGAGGAGCGAGGCATTTGGAACAACGCTCGCGCTCTTTATAAATCACAATAATAATTGAAAGGATATGCGTCGATGCCGGATGACCACAGGAGAACGGCGACAGGAGAAAAAAACGACATGTGTTGAAGGCGTAGTCTGCTGTATGCTGCTCGCTCAGGCTGATAAGGGCTTGTTTCAACGGCGAAGGCTTTCAGAGGATTCAGAGACGTGAAGTTGCCGCTGAAGGAGTAAAATCTGCTAAAATGGCGTTTTTCGGGGACTAATATGGGCTAAGGCTGCGCCCCCTTGGCAGGCTCTGACGTGTGCGCCAATGAGCTAGAATCACGCCATTACACGTCAGAGCCTGCCAAGGAACGTGTAATGGCGTGATGCTAGCTCATTGGCGCACACGTCAGAGGCGCCCGCGCCATTGGATGTGCAGTTGCCGCAGCACAGCCAATGAGTGAGCCAGACACTCACTGTGCTAGCTGTGCAGCTGCAAAATGCGTTTTACATTATAGGCTTCAGTAAATCGAGGAAAAGGAGTTTCCCCACTGCGTATAGCTACGCAATACGAAGTGACCGTTCGAGAGGGAACCCTGTATTCTGCTGCCAGGTCATTAGATGGCGATGAAGCACTATAGACTGAACATGTAATATGCATGTGCATGACGTCATCGTCTTCGGAGATTCACATTTTTGTTTTTTACACAGAGACCATTTTTTAAAACTTGCACTTTAAAACCCGTTTTCAAAAGTTAGCATTTTTATGCACCCAAAACGCTGAGCTTAAACTGCTTAATGGATTGATGATGTTGGTGGAGGATTAGGTGTTGAAAAAAGTCTGTATGTGGTCAGAGCAAACTTGACTGCCTCTGATTGATGTGGGAGAAGTTTTTTCCTGTCTGCTTCAGAGCTGCAGTAGATTCATTTTAAATGATGTTGTGTGAGAGGAACCAGGTTTCATTAGATTCAACTGTTTTAATCACGCAGTAACATGAGGATCATTCAGCTTCAGCTCTGTGAGTTCATTACATGTTATGAATATTTTTTACATGTGCTTTATAAACAGTGATTTTATGTGGCTAATCTTACTTTTTTTTTATCTTATAGATGTATTATTCTGTTGTCGAGCTGCAGTCTCAGATCAACTAACTGATTTGGGATCAAATGTGACCATAAACTGTGATCTTGATGAAAATGATGTTTATTGGATTTTACTGAAAACACCAGATCCTCCAACAGTGATTCTTTGGTCATTCTCAACATCAACATCTCCTTTTTACACAAATAAAACATTTAGAAAGAAATATTCACTGCAATTTAAACATCGTCTGGTTATTAATAATGTGACTGTTGATGAATTAGGAGTTTATTACTGTATGAACACACACACACCTCCAAAACTCAGCAACAGCACCAGACTGCACTTCAATGGTGAGTTCATTTGCATTTTCAGTAAACTATGCTTATTGATGATCACTGCTTACATTTGTCATTTACTACTTTATATTTTATTTTATTATATGACTTTATATAGATAGGCCACTTCAGAAAAACTTAATTATATTCTCATTCATTATCATTATTTTCAGTTTTACAAAATCAGTGCCATTGCACTAACAGTAACAGTTTTTACAGTAACAGACTGTGGACACTTTCTTTACAGAATCAACTCAACTAACTGTGTGTCACAATCAGACAGCGGAGGAGTTTATTGATCAGACACAATGGCAGATTATTATTATCATCATATCTGCTCTGATGAACGGGCTTCTGCTCATTGTGCTGATCGGTGAGAGATTTTCAGCCATATGTAAAAATATTAATATAATGCTTTTTTTTTCAGATGAAGAAAATAATTGGAGAAAATATAATACTACCTTTTTTAAATATTAAATCTAAATGAATTATTTCATATTTAGGACTGGTAAAGGTGTTTGTTGTTGGAAACAGAAGGTCAGCAGAAGAATCACAACTCAACACTGATATACAGCAAAATCAAGTTATAGAAGAACATGACTTACAGGTATAAATGTGACATCATCTTAACTAATTATTTTCTGTCTTGAAATTAGCATTCCTGCTAGCTTCCTTAACATACATTTTTGTTCATTTTGGTTTAATTGTAACTGAAATTGCTGATATTTCTCTTTCAGTACGCCACGATGGATTTTTCCAAGCTGCGTAGAAATATTCGCTCCAGCCAAATCAACAGCACATATGCAGCTCTAAACCTGCCGAAGTCATGATCACACGAGTATGACTGATCTTACTTTGTTCACTTTTTCTTAATGTTTATTCAACTTCTATCCACAAACTGTTTGGCAGCTTAACACACATGACATTAACCAGCCAAACATTCTTACATTCTTTAGATCAGGGTTTTTTTAACTGGGGTCTGTGGGAAAGTTCAGAGAAAAATAATGGTTTTTTTTTATTATTTTTATTGATTCCATTTTTGATATTATTAAACCAGTTATTTTAAGTTATTTTATTGAATTGTGATATTTTGTTTTGTTTCTCATCTAACAGCAGGTAGACAAACACAGTGTCTCCTTAACAGAAAGTAAATATTTTTCCCAACAATACTTTACTTATATTTGTAGTATGCAGTATGAATGTTTGAATGTTTTATACATGAAAATATAGCCACTAAGGAATCATATTTTAATATATGATAATATATCATATTTGGGGGTCTGTGGCATCAAAAAGATTTTAAAACCCCTGTTTTTAAATGAAATTTATGTGTTTAAAAACTTTTCTCAATTCAAAGGTGTTTGCCTTGGAATAAATGTATATTGTAGACAATTTTGGTTGAAACTTCTTTGAGCAATTGTTGACATAATATATTCTTCAAAAATACTTTAGTCTCTAAACTGTTGTGACACAATAAAGGAAATATCTTAGAATGGAGATTGTGCACATTTATATGAAATCTGATTGGTTGAGTTTTCAATGCTGTTGGACACAGAAGAGTAATATCTGAAAGATTTCCTTTTTTGTTAGGATATAGAGAACTGTTTATTTTGTCAATGTGCTGTATAAATGTCTGTATAAATGAATATGTATAAAAAAATCAGTTAAATAACCACAGGTTGATAAAGTATGTTATTTTTAGTTAACAAACTGAAGTTTTAATGCTTGCCAACATACTTGTCTCAAGCTCAGCACTCATTATTGTTGCTACCGCCGCCTTTGTCTTGTCGTGTGTGTGTGTGTGTGTGTGTGTGTGTGTGTGTGTGTGTGTGTGTGTGTGTGTGTGTGTGTGTGTGTGTGTGTGTGTGTGTGTGTGTGTGTGTGTGTGTGTGTGTGTGTGTGTGTGTGTGTGTGTCTGAAGTAAATGAATGGCATAAATATTTTCTAGGTGGAAAAACATTGTCCTTTTATTTTGGATGTACTCCATTATTCATTTAACTCCCTTTAATACCTTACATTCTTAGACATACATTACATTTTCAGTTTTAAAATATATAAATAGTGTATATCATGCAAACATCAATTTACTTCATTGAAAAAATCTATTTCAGAGTCATAATAAATAGTCACTATTGATGAATTAGATTATGACTGTGTTGTCTGATTCTTTTATAATACATAATAAAAAAAGTAACAAGGTCTTACAACATCATATATACACATTCACTCAGACATAAAAAAAAAATGATGTATATATATATATGTGTGTGTGATGCATGCCAGGCCATGATACACAGCACAATGCGGTTAAACTCAACTGAAGCGCTCGACCAAAACCATAAACATGTTCCACTGGCTTGGGCACAGCCAATGATAAACAGGGTCTCTCACCTTTGTCTAGAGTGGGGTTTAACCTTAAACGAGTGCAAAGTGTTTTCAATACCATTATACATTTAGGTTATCTCAGTTCTCACAGTTGTCTTAACCTCAAATGGAAACAGAGCAGCACGTTGCATTGCATTTGTTCTGCCTAGCATTGCAGAGAGTAAAGCATGTCAAACACCTTCAACAACTGAAACATACAGGACAGGTCTTTGACCAATGAAAAAAATATTTTTAAATAATAGTAAAGTGCTGAAACCTGAGCCTCAAGTATGGTGAACATAAATTGAACCAAAAATAAGCAGAGTGATACAAACAGTGAAACAGTGCTGTTGAACTGTATCAGCATTATTTGAATGATTTTTGGAGACTAACATCTGTTTAATATTTATAAAAAAAAAAAAAAATATATATATATATATATATATATATATATATATATATATATATATATATATATATAATTCCAGTGAATTATAACTTCTAATCTAACAATGGAACACAAAGAAAGACCCAAATTATGGTAAGTACAACATATATTTTTTCCACATGTGATCTTTATTGAGTGTTGTGTTTGTATAACCCTATGTTTATGTCTCAATAAAAACAGCGACCCCAAGTGTTTGGCACAGTTACTTGCACCTACCCACACTACAGTACCTTACTGTCTCTATAAAGCCACACACCCATGCCAACTTCCTTGATTCTTTATTTAATTTATCTCACCTTTCCCCATTGAAACTTGAATAGAGTGACCAGACATCCCCGTTTGCCAGGGACAGGACTCCAAAATGGGACTGTCCCCGGCAAACAGGAATTCCTGGTAGAATTTATTAAATAAACATTGTAATGATGTCCGATTCGTGAATGAATCATTTGAGTTGGTTAATTTCATTGAATAGGATCGAACCCGTTGATAAAACCAGTGTGAATGGCCCTGTGCATTCGATCTAAATGGACAAAATTAAGCTTGCGCAATTTGCATATGAACGTGCCCACCGGAGACAATGGAAAAAAATGGAGAGCAGCAGCTTTAATTTCTGCTCTGACAGACGCAAGACTAGGCGAACGCTGTGAGTGTGTTTTAGAAATCAGGAATGGTGAGAGAACATTGTGCTTGGTATGTTTTTCATCTTCAAACAAAACTTGGGTCTTCAGCTGACAAAGTTTCAATCCCGTCTGGCTAGCGCACTTCCCATAATGTTAACGCATTAGTTCAGTAGGCGAAGAGTAGACGGTCTTCTTGTGTGGCTGTTAGAACACATTCGACCACATGAGCGTTTACACAACAAAAGCAATCCGGTCGAATGTGTTTTCGACTACCTAAGGAAGTGGTTGTTTAAAACTTTTTAGACCCAGTTTACACCTGCATTCAGTGTCGTACACTTGTGATTCGATCGACCAAAACGCATCTTAATACCAGGTGTAAACAAGGGCCAATGATTCATTCATGAATAGAACTGATTTGGTTCTTGAGTTCAAATCACTGATTCAATGATTTCCATCGATGTTTTAGCTAATTTCCACATTTGCTTCTGGAGCTGCTGGTGTGTTCAACTTATTATTTACTCATTCAATAATTAATAATATTAATAATAATAATACATTTTGAGATGTAGGCCTATACATTTTAAATGACAAATTTTCATGGGCAAAGGAAAGGTACTCCTCTCAGAAAACGGACAATTAAAGATACTTTTAGATGTTTAATTACTACTTTGAGCATTGTGATCGCTAGATAAAGGCTTAATTAACAATTTTTTGTGAAAACCTCAAACTTGACCAAAATTGAAATTTTTCACTTGTTTTGCCTGTAGCTCGAAATTAACTTGTGTGCATTCCGACTCATTTTGCCAGCATGGGTCACATATTCAGATCATCACAAGGGTGGCATGAACGATGACATTGAATGCCAACTCATGGAAGGAATAAAGGCAAGCCCTTATTTTGCCATACAGCTGGACGAGTCGACGGACATAAGCAATGCCGCGTTACTGTTAGTTTTTGTCAGATACTGCATGGACAGTAATCTTTGTGAAGATCTGCTATTTTGCAAAGAACTTCCAACGAGAACCGCAGCAGATAATGTCACGCACTGCCTTGATGAGTACTTCTCTGAAAAAGTTCTTGATTGGAAATACAGGTATGCACAGACGGCACGGCTGCTTTGACGGGAAAACATTGCGGTGTTGTTAAACAAATCCAAGAGCGAGTGCCAGAAGCAAAGTGGATGCACTGTTTCTTGCACAGGGAAAGTCTTGCAACAAAGCAGATGTCACCAGAATGAGGCCATGAATATTACTGTGAAAACTGTTAACTATATTAAGAAAAATTTGCAATTTCCTCACTACTAAATATTTCACGGTCAACTGTTAGTGGTATAATAACAAAGTGGAAGCAATTTTGAACAACAGCAACTCAGCCATGAAGTGGTAGACCACGTAAAATCACGGAACGGGGTCAGCACTTTCTGCAGAGTCAAGCTACAGACCTCCAAACTTCATGTGGCCTTCAGATTAGCTCAAGAACAGTGCGTAAAGAGCTTCATGGAATGGGTTTCCATGGCCGAGCATCTGCATCCAAGCCTTACATCACCAAGTGCAATGCAAAGGGTCGGATGCAGTGATGTAAAGCAGTGGACTTTCCAGTGGACCACTGGACTCTACAGCAGTGGAGACGATTTCTCTGGAGTGACGAATCACGCTTCTCTGTCTGGCAATCCGATGGACAAGTCTGGGTTTGGCGGATGCCAGGAGAACGGTACTTACATGACTGCATTGTGCCAAGTGTAATGTTTGGTGGAGGGGGGGTTATGGTGTGGGGTTGTTTTTCAGGGTTTGGCCCCTTAGTTCCAGTGAAAGGGACTCTTAATGCTTCAGCATTCCAAGACATTTTGGACAATTTCATGCTCCCAACTTTGTGGGAAACAGTTTGGGGATGGCCCCGTCCTGTTCCAACATGACTTCACACCAGTGTTCAAAGCAATGTCCATAAAGACATGGATGAGTGAGTTTGGTGTGGAGGAACTTGACTGGCCTGCACAGAGTCCTGACCTCAACCTGATAGAACACCTTTGGGATGAATTAGAGCAGAGACTGTGAGTCAGGCCTTCTCGTCCCACATCAGTGCTTGACCTCACAAATGCGCTTCTAGAAGAATGGTCAAAAATTCCCATAAACACACTCCTAAACCTTGTGGAAAGCCTTCCCAGAAGAGTTGAAGCTGTTATAGCTGCAAAGGATGGGCCAACTCCATATTAAACCCTACAGATTAAGAATGGAATGTCATTAAAGTTCATGTGCATGTAAAGGCAGGCGTACGAAAACTTTTGGCAATGTAGTGTATTGTAACAAATTACCTCAAAGAGGAAATATTAATAATTAATCATAACTTGTTATGATTAATTTTGAATATTTGGATCAGTTAATCTGATTAACTTGATGTAAATTAATATTACAATCAATTAATCAGTTCATCCAGCGAACACTTTTGATAATTCATTGATTCTAAGGAAAGGGTATTTTTTCATGGCCACAGCTGTATAGTTTCTATTGTAATGTTGTTGACTGATACATTTATGTTGAACAATAATAAGTATTACAGGCTGCAGGCTTTAGTGTGGTTAAACTCAACTGAAGTGCTAAACCAAAACCAGAAACATGTTCCACTAGTTGGTCACTTGTTCATGTTGTGACAAACACAATCTCTCAGCTTTATCTATCTTTATCTTTATCTTTATCTTTATCTTTATCTTTATCTTTATCTTTATCTTTATCTACAGTGGAGGTTTAACCTTAAACCGCAAACCAATGCTTTTATTAGTCAGTTTCTCATTGCTTTCTTAGCCTTTCTTAGGAAACAGCAGCATGCAGGGAAGGTGCTCCTTGTTTGTGTTTCTAGATCTACACTTTTAAAATCAGAGCATTCGATTATGCTGTGAAACATGGATAGCACTTTCACACTAGAAGTTTATATTTCTGTGAATGTTCAACAATGACTAAGAGGGTCTTGAGTGGTGTAGTGTGGTGGGGGTGTGACATGGCGGTTGACAAAAGGAGAACGGGTGGTTATATTCTCACATCAAAAGAGCTTTGTTGGTTTATAGCACCCCACCCTACCCCCCTCCTCCATTATTTATTTGTTAATCACTATTAAGACCTGCTAAACCTCAGGTGCAAAAGTAGATGTGTGTGAGAAAGTAACAAAATAATAACAAATTTCCTTTGCATTTCTTTGAGTTTCTCTTTGTCTGTCTTCTATGTTCTATTGCAATCCAAATGATTAAAATTAGGATAATTTTTATAGCAAAAACAAAATCCTGTCAGGATAATGCACATCAACAAATCGTCACTTTAAAAATACATTGGCGCATGTTAAACTATTTAAAATACATTTAAAAATAAAATAATGATTATTATTATTAGTATTAACATGGCCTATGTTGATGCACAAAAATATTTAGCAATTTTCTCTGTGCAGTGGTGATACGCCACTCTGAATTATTATAAATGGCCTACAGAGGGCAGCAGAAAAAAGACCAGCAAATGTCTAATTATAATGTAATTATAACTGATGAAATGTACAGTGTTATTGATTGTGCGTAGTGTATTTTTAAAATAAAAATGGATTTTAGTTGATATTTTTCAAATTATGTTAATAATAACTAGCCTTTTTAAATATATGTTATACACTCACCTAAAGGATTATTAGGAACACCATACTAATACTGTGTTTGACCCCCTTTCGCCTTCAGAACTGCCTTAATTCTACGTGGCATTGATTCAACGAGGTGCTGAAAGCATTCTTTAGAGATGTTGGCCCATATTGATAGGGTAGCATCTTGCAGTTGATGGAGATTTGTGGGATGCACATCAAGGGCACGAAGCTCCCGTTCCACCACATCCCAAAGATGCTCTATTGGGTTGAGATCTGGTGACTGTGGGGGCCATTTTAGTACAGTGAACTCATTGTCATGTTCAAGAAACCAATTTGAAATGATTCGAGCTTTGTGACATGGTGCATTATCCTGCTGGAAGTAGCCATCAGAGGATGGGTACATGGTGGTCATAAAGGGATGGACATGGTCAGAAACAATGCTCAGGTAGGCCGTGGCATTTAAACGATGCCCAATTGGCACTAAGGGGCCTAAAGTGTGCCAAGAAAACATCCCCCACACCATTACACCACCACCACCAGCCTGCACAGTGGTAACAAGGCATGATGGATCCATGTTCTCATTCTGTTTACGCCAAATTCTGACTCTACCATCTGAATGTCTCAACAGAAATCAGACCAGGCAACATTTTTCCAGTCTTCAACTGTCCAATTTTGGTGAGCTCGTGCAAATTGTAGCCTCTTTTTCCTATTTATAGTGGAGATTAGTGGTACCCGGTGGGGTCTTCGATCTGCTGTTGTAGGCCATCCGCCTCAAGGTTGTGCGTGCAGTGGCTTCACAAATGCTTTGCTGCATACCTCAGTTGTAACGAGTGGTTATTTCAGTCAAAGTTGCTCTTCTATCAGCTTGAATCAGTCGGCTCATTCTCCTCTGACCTCTAGCATCAACAAGGCATTTTCGCCCACAGGACTGCCGCATACTGGATGTTTTTCCCTTTTCACACCATTCTTTGTAAACCCTAGAAATGGTTGTGCGTGAAAATCCCAGTAACTGAGCAGATTGTGAAATACTCAGACCGGCCCGTCTGGCACCAACAACCATGCCACGCTCAAAATTGCTTAAATCACCTTTCTTTCCCATTCTGACATTCAGTTTGGAGTTCAGGAGATTGTCTTGACCAGGACCACACCCCTAAATGCATTGAAGCAACTGCCATGTGATTGGTTGATTGATAATTGCATTAATGAGAAATTGAACAGGTGTTCCTAATAATCCTTTAGGTGAGTGTATTTTTTGTTATCATAGACATGCTTTAAACAGGTTCTGCCTCATCTAATTGATACATTAGATGTAGAACCACAAAGATTCGTAATTATTTAAACTATAACTTTGTTTAAACAAATTCGTGTACAGTTTTTTTAGTTTTTTTTATCAAACATACAGTCTTGAACAACATCAACAATAACTAAATGGATAATTTAGGAAAATGAGTAAATTATCGTAAATCAGTGATTAATCAGTAAATCAGCAATTTATACTAATGAAAAACTGATATTAGTGACAGATTGGCCTATTGACAGCTTGTCTGATCTTCTGACATTTTATAGAATCATAATTTAAGCAAATTTGGCTCTACCAACTAAGAGACTGTCTTACACAGAGACTGGTGAAACTGAACAGTGGAAGTGTATACACATACACGTACATTCGTACGAATTAGCCACCTTTTAATCATTCGTACGAATTGGTCGTGAGATAGCGTTGGTAATTCTGTTCATCAGTAAAACAGCACAACATTGCATGGTTTTCAGAGATATAGAAACCTATTTTATTTATATTTAAATAAATATTTAAATGTTTTTTATTTAAAATAAAGAAGAATTATTTAGTCAGCTTGAGTTATGTTTAATGAATTCAATCAGTCAGAATTTTTTTTTTTATATATATAAATATATATAAACGTTTTATTACTGTCAATTATAAAACATGTCTATTATAAAACATGACTGAAATAAAATAAGGCTAATGGCTTCTTTGGTCAACCAGAATCACAAGAAAGACCATGATGGTCGACCAGATCCAAAACCAGACCAGCACAATCCATCAACAACAACAACAAAAAGGAAATTCATGCTGATTTAGTGATGTGATGTTTGACTCTACAGGTGAAGGAAAATAATAATTGAATAATGCTCATTAACTTACATGAGATTGAAGCATCCTTTCGTAAACTCCTCTGAGAAACGTGTTCTGGATCCTGATCCTCAAGTGAATAATTTCTCTGAATTATGTTTTATATATTCCTGTCGTCTTTGAATCTTAATACACCGTCATGTCACGACTTCAGTTAATTATCACTAAAAGAGTGCAGGACAGGAACGTAGAGTTTCAGGTACACCCACATTCATGAGCTACAGAGAAATTTGCCTTTCAGATTTTGCTTGTTTTTGCTCTTACTCTCTCCTGAAAAGAAGAAATACATTTTTTTAATTTTTTCTATTGTCTTGCACATTTGCTGTCATTCATTCTTGACTTTAGTTTACTGTCACTAAAGAGCATGATAAGAATGTAGAATATCCAGTAACACCCTTATTTGTGTACAGAAACCAAAAGAGCAACAACTTCCAATAAAAGGGCAAAACATGCAGCATGAAATGCCTTCTCACGTGTTTGCCTGTGTCCTTGGTTGCCTATTAGTTTATTGATCAGTGACCTGTGGCTTGTTTTACCCCTCATTATCTATGACAGATATGTTTCTCTTAGATAAGTTCTGTTCTCTTCTGTATTTGGTTTGGTTGGTTTGTGTTTGGTGGTCGTGGTTTGGTTTTCCGGCGTTCTCCTTGTGTTTCCTGTGATAAATGATAAGTAATAAATTCGAACTGATTTCATTTGCCTTCTTTCATTTGGACACTAACTGAGAAGATGACTTCTGTTAAAACCTTTAACCTTCAGGTTAAACTTCAGACAAAATGACTGTAGTGTATGGACTGTATTTATTTATTTTTTCATAAAACCAGGAAGAGGATTTGCATTTGAGCCAACGGTTCCATTGGGAATTTCCTGTTGATTTTTATTTTTTAATAAAATAAGGTGGTTAACATTACTTGAAGAGACTTTCACTTTTTGTTCTACGTCATAAAATACACAAGCACATGCCTGATGTATTTTTACATTGATGTGTTTTTAACGTGAGTTACACTTTATTTGTTTGAAAACTGCTGTAGTTCTTCAATAGTAACTGGTCTCAAAAAGCTTTTCAAATGTGATTAATAAGTAAAGGTGCATAAAAGTCTTAAAGACTGTATAGATATTTATTAAACAAGGTTAAACTGGTGTCGGAAAACATGTAAATGAATAATCTGCTGGAGTCGTGCACATGATGCAAATGTGTTAAAGGTTAAAGACAAAGACTGCATGTATTTGTGGAGTGTGTTTAGTGTAGTTGTGTTCTTCTGACATCAGTCAGATCTCAACCATGAGCAACATGTTTATCTGTTTATCTTGTGCACACTGTAAGTACACAGCAAGAAAGACAGAAATTAAATGATGTGATATCAGGAATCATGAATAGGGGAACGGTAAGCAGTTCTAATTTTGACATAAACATGAAAAAATACATAAAGAATACAAAATAAATGTAATATTGGCTAACACAACATGATGAAAGAACAGAAAAAAAAAATCAGGTAGGAACATATTGGCATGCCATATTGTCCTTTAGCAAACAATGTTCCTGTTTCAGAGTTTTGAAGTGTCATTCTGTTAATTATACTAATACATGTAATTAAAAGCAAAAGCCATGACATCATCACATGCCTGGTTCTTATATATATATATATATATATATATATATATATATATATATATATATATATATATATATATATATATATATAGTATTGCTTAAGCTTTCACGGTTGCAAATTAAAAAATCTCAAATAAGATCCTTCGATATAGCTCCTCTGCTGCCCTCTGCAGGTCGTTGTTGCATTCATGATAATTCAGAGTAGCCTGTCACCATACTGTGATCAGTTCTGAGGTTTTAGTTAAAGTCCCCATGAAATCAGAATTAAAATGTTCTTGGCTTTTGGTATGAATATGTTAGCCTCACTGTTATCTATAATAATGTGCTTCAAAACAATGACAAAACAATTATTGTCATGCGAACATTGGGTTACAAGGTGGGGGGTTTACTGTATTTCCAAATATTTACTCACCTAAACTGCACTCTCCACACTTTACATTATACATA
Organism: Leuciscus leuciscus; assembly: GCF_965113295.1. Classification (NCBI taxonomy): domain Eukaryota; kingdom Metazoa; phylum Chordata; class Actinopteri; order Cypriniformes; family Leuciscidae; genus Leuciscus; species Leuciscus leuciscus. Next base: position 33,303,247 of record NC_138739.1, on the reverse strand, counting down.
TACTTTTACATTTACAAATACTAGAAATTTTTATATTAGTTCAAATCTATCCATAAGTATTATTAATTAATAAATCAGCCTTATAAAACCAGATAATCCAGATAAACATTTAAATGCGCTTATAAGTGGATGTACAACAGTGAATAAATGACAGGCTTATTCTCAAACTGAAGGTATGTTTTCTAAAATTTGATTATGCTGTGAAACATGGATAGTACTTTCACACTAGAAGTTTATATTTCTGTGAATGTTCAACAATGACTAAGAGGGTTACAATTCTAAAAAGTTTATCAAGTCAAGAATACTTCAAATGTCCCAGTGAACGAAGATAAATGTATGTTATGCATTCTGATTTATTTACACTGTTAAAGAGTTGGGTTATCATTAAACATGGAGAAAGTTTTAAAAAATGAGCTGGACGTATGATGGTGTATTTCTGTGCCAAATACACTCCTTCAGTATTGGTATAATCCTGTGTCTATGGGGAAATCTCTTTTCCGCGAGATACTGAAGCCAAAAATTATCCTTAATTTTGGAATAATGTAAAACGCGATGCGGCAGCATGCAGACATAGGCGAAACAGCTCGCGCGCCTATTAGCTGCTCTGCGGCAACTGCAGCAGCCTATCGAAAGGCCCCGTTGTGACGTCAGCCCCAATGAGGGCGCTTCGCGCCCACTGCGTCACGTCCCGCCGAAACGGGCCTGGCCTTGGGCTATAAATATAGCTCGAGAGGCTGGTATAGCTGATTTTCATCTCTTCAGCGGAGCTCACGCATCGCTGGATCCAGGCGCACTATATCCTTTACAATACTAGTGTGTGTTCGCCGCCGCGACACACACTCTCTCTCTCTCTAAAAGAGCTCGAGCGTCTTTCTTAAGATGTCTCGCACCTTCTGTGGCTCGTGCCGAGCCCCACTCAGCGACGGGGACCGCCATGTCATCTGCGTTTCCTGCCTGGGTGAAGGACATGCAGCTCTCGCTCTCGCTGACGGCGGATGCCCTCACTGCGAGCTACTGCCTATGGCGACTCTGAGGACTCGCCTGGCATTCTTCCACGAGACTGCACTCCCGCCCGCTGCGGTACCGCGCCGTAAAAAGCGCCGTGCTCAGCGGGTCCCGGAGCCTCCTCCAACTGTTACAAGCTCACCGGTTCGCCCGCCAGCTTCACCGCCCGCTTCACCTGAGTCTATCACTCCTGGACAACGGCCGCCGTCTGCCGCCGCTTCCGTTGTGGATGACACTGAAGAAGTGGCGATTGTAGAGGAGGACAGCTGCTCTATCCTGGCGTCGGGCAGTGAGGATTGGTCGAGCTCTGTGGATCTCGCCCCCTCTGCTCGCGAGTCTTCCGGGAAAAGAGCGAGCATTGAAGCGGAGCTAACGCGCCTGCTCACACAGGCCGTGCAGAGCCTCGGCCTCGAGTGGTCGACGCCCGCGGAGCCTGCGCACAACCGGCTGGATGGTTGTTTCCTACTAGGAGACCGCGTTTCGCCACCTTCTAGACCCGCGCCGTTTCTTCCTGAGCTTCATGAAGAACTCGCGAAGTCCTGGTGTGCCCCCTTCTCAGCCAGGGTGCGTACCTCTGCCTCAGCAGCATTCTCCGTGGTGGACGGTGCTAAAAACAGAGGATACCTTTCTCTTCCTCTGGTGGAAGAAGCGGTAGCTGCCCATTTTTGCCCGCCCTCTGCTGGACGGCGTGCAAAGACGGCGCTTCCGTCTAAAGCCTGCCGCACTACTTCAGCCATGCACAGCCGCGCTTACACCGCCGCTGGACAGGCTGCATCTGCGTTGCACACAATGGCTACATTGCAGATCTTCCAAGCCAACCTTCTCCGAAAGCTGGATGAGGAAGGGCCGGAAGCTATCAGCGTGCCGGATTTAAGAAGCGCTACGGATCTTGCACTCCGCGCCACTAAATCCGCTGCACAGGCCATAGGGCGGAACATGGCCTCTCTCACCGTTGCTGAGAGACACTTATGGTTGACGCTCTCTGAGATGCCGGACTCGGAGCGCGCTGCGTTCCTCGACGCCCCCATCTCTCCTGCCGGTCTCTTTGGATCTTCCGTCAAAGATTTCGCGGACAGATTCACTGAGGTGCAGAAAACATCACAAGCCATGAAGCATTTCCTGCCGAAGCGCGCTAGCTCTGCAACAGGCCGCTCTAAACAGCCGTCTGCTCGAAGCACCCAGCCGCAGCCTCCGCCCACCGCCGCCGCTTCACAGCGTCGACAGGCCCGAGACTCGAGACCGCGCTCTCGCTCTGCCGGCCGCCGCCCCCCACGTGGGCCCCGGCAGAAGGTTGAGATAAAGCCCGAGGCCTCAAAGTCTTCCTAGCCCGCCTAGGAAAACAACGGTGTTCAAGTCTCGCTGCGGCCAGACTTCCAACAAAACTTCTCGCTTGTTCAGTTCCAGAAAATGCGACTGTTCCAGTGTATTATGCAGTAAACAAGCCGGTACCACGGGCCGCTTGCCTGCACACAAACGCCGTTTTTACGGCGACCCAGATGAATCTCTCAAAGAGTGTTTTTCCTGGTATTCCGGCCACGGCCGATGGTGTTATGAGTGTAGTAAAAAAGCCCGCTACCCAGTGCCCATTCCTACACACAGACACAGCCCGCCCCACAGGGCTCACGCACATAAAATCGACTCATGTCGGTTGTGCATTAAATGTAGTGAACGTGCCCACGATCCAGTGCCCACAAACACTACACACTGCATGTCTTTCGGTTTCTGTAAAAACGAAACCAACACACATACAGTCAGCTCAGGCCGATGGTGTTTTCAGTGCAGTAAATGTGCCCGCGGTTATACGCCCACATTCACTCACAGACATGACAAGCCCCACGGGGTCCCCCCCGCTCGTTCTCCCTCAGCTATCCGCCCAAGGAGAGTCGAGCGCGGACAGGCTGCCCGCTGTGATCAGCGCGCCCCCCGCCTCAAACGCTGCAGATGCGGTGTCTATGTTACAGCATACCGAAGCTCTACGGCCACCACTATGTCACGGCCAGAGCCCAGATCTCATTCAACCCCTAGCTATTCGTGCGAATGCATGGGCAAAGCTCCCCGGGGTATCAGAATGGGTGCTGAACATTATAGAAAGAGGCTATTCGCTACAGTTCGCTCGACGCCCCCGCAGTTGCGCGGCGCGAATCGAAACCACGGTGGAAAAGGAAGTAGCACATCTACTTTGAGCCGAGATTGCGAAACTGTTGAGCAAAGGGGCCATAGAGCCTTTATCTCAAGCTCAGAGCGAAGGGGGTTTGTACAGCAGATATTTTCTGGTACCGAAGAAAGACGGGGGTCTCAGACCCATTCTAGATCTAAGATAGCTGAACAAAGCGCTTGCAAAGCGCCGGTTCAAAATGCTCACGACAAGGAAAATCCTCTCGCAAATTCGCCAAGGGGACTGGTTTGTGTCAATAGATCTGAAGGACGCGTATTTTCAAATACAAATAGCGTCACGTCACAGGCGATTTTTGAGATTCGCCTTCGAGGGCCAGGCATATCAATACACAGTCCTACCGTTTGGCCTGTCCCTAGCACCCCGTACATTCACGATGTGCATGGACGCGGCCCTCGCTCCCCTGAAACTTCGGGGAATGCGAGTTTTGAACTATTTGGACTATTTGGCTGGTTCTAGCTCAGACTCACTCAGAGCTCATAGAACACAGGACCATGTTACTCGAACATCTCGAGAACTTGGGTCTCAAAGTCAATTGGGCGAAGAGTTCACTGTCTCCCAGTCAGAGAATATCTTTTCTGGGCACAGAACTGGACTCGCTGTCTATGACAGCTCAGCTATCGCCACAGCGCAGACTGGACATTCAGCGCATGACGGAAACCTTCCGCTGCGGCGCTATAGTCCCGCTCAGAAAGTTTCAAAGGATGCTGGGTCTCATGGCCTCAGCATCATCAGTACTCCAGCTGGGTCTGCTTCGCATGCGCCCACTGCAGTTCTGGTTAAAAGCGCGAGTGCCGCGCCGAGCGTGGACCTCCGGTCTTTTTCGCCTCAAGGTCAATCAGAAATGCATCTCAGCCCTGAAACCTTGGAAAGCGATCGACTGGTACCAGTCAGGTGTAAGCCTGGGGACTTCCTCGAGTGTGAAGGTGGTGTCTACGGACGCCTCCACCTCGGGATGGGGAGCACTGCTCGAGGGCAGACCGTTCTTTGGCCAGTGGTCAGAACGGGAAAAGCTTCTACACATAAACTGCTTGGAAATGATAGCAGTCGACAAGCAGTCTTGGTCCGTTCGGACAACATGTCAGTGGTGGCCTATATAAATTTCCAGGGATGTATCAGGTCCCGAAACCTTTACAGGCTGACGGAACGCCTCCTGGTCTGGGCTCAGCGCAATTTGCAGACAGTCCAGCTGCTGTGGGAGACATTCGGCAGAGCGGAAGTAGACCTGTTTGCGTCTCAAGAAAACGCTCACTGTCCGAAGTTTTTCTCCAAGAGCATGGACGCGCTGGCCCACGTCTGGCCCCGCTGCCCGCTCTATGCTTTTCCCCCCGTCGCGCTCCTACCTCAGGTATTAGAGCGGATCAGGGAAAACGGATGCTCAGTGCTACTAGTAGCTCCGTTCTGGAAGAACCAGGCCTGGTTCCCAGTTCTGATGCAGCTGACAAGCACTGCCCCATGGCCGATAACGGTGAGGAGGGACCTCCTCTCTCAAGCCAGGGGCTCGATCTGGCATCCTCACCCGGAGCTTTGGTCCCTACATGTGTGGGCCATCAACGGGTACCCGCTAGCCTCCAGGAGGGAGTGCTAAACACGATCACGCAGGCTAGAGCCCCCTCTACGAGACGGCTCTATTCCTCGAAATGGTCTGTGTTCTCTGGCTGGTGCACAGCCCGTGGCATATCACCCCCAGATTGTGGGGTGATGGAGGTTCTTTCCTTCCTACAAGAGCTACTGGACAAGGGCAGGACCCCATCCACGCTCAAAGTTTACGTGGCGGCTATAGCAGCGTTTACTGAACCAACGCTTGGCCAGTCACTTGGAAGGAACGATCTGGTCATTCGCTTCCTTAGAGGAGCTAAGAGGCTAAACCCTCCCAGACCTCCCTCAGTTCCCATATGGGACCTTTCCACGGTCTTGGAGGCCATGAAAGGTGCCCCATTCGAGCCAATCCAATCAGTGGATATCAAACACTTGTCTTTCAAGACAGTATTTCTTCTGGCTCTCGCTTCAGTGAAGCGTATTGGGGACTTGCAAGCGCTCTCAGTGAGCGCGACATGTATGGAGTTTGGGCCAAATGACTCGAAAGTCATACTCAAACCGAGGCACGGGTACGTTCCTAAATCCCTCAACACACCGTTCAGGTCTCAGGTGATTTCCCTGTCAGCCCTGCCGGTCTCTAACGAGGAGAAGGACGCTAGCCTCCTTTGCCTGGTCAGGGCATTAAGGGCTTATGTGTCTCGCTCATCTGTCTTCAGACAGACAGAGCAGCTCTTTGTCTCGTTCTACGGACGTTCTAAGGGACTAGCCGTGTCGAAACAGAGCCTATCCAGATGGATAGTCGATGCTATAGCACTGGCTTACGCCTCTAAGGGCCTGCAGTGCCCGTTAGGTGTTAGAGCGCACTCCACAAGAGGCATGGCCTCATCGTGGGCTTGGTCTAGTGGGATTGCCTTACAATATATATGTATGGCGGCAGGCTGGGCCTCCCCGTCTACATTTATAAGGTTTATAACCTAGAGGTTCCCGTTTTACAGGCTAAGCTGCTTTGGGTCTGATAAATCGGTATTGTCTGCCCCGATGTTTTCGGCCCAGAATACTGAAACTGCTTGAGCAACGCTCGCTGATCGATCGTCAAGCTCTATGGGCAGTGTGTAAGACCCATAATATTCACCAGACTAGGCCGAGTTTCGCCCTGGCTGTGTGTGAAACACTATCGATATAATTGCTCCTTATAGGATGCTATTTATTATAGGAATGATGCTATTCTAGCCCCTCTTCCTGGACTCTCTGTGAGTCACATGATGATCATGTGCTATATGGGCCCCGGGCACCTGCCCTTGGGACTTTGGTACTGGATCTCAGCACGCACGGTGTTTTACACTGTGTTCCCCATAGCGTAAGATATTACGCAGTACGAGAGAACCTCTCGTAAGAGAACGTACTCGGTTACTAACGTAACCTCGGTTCTCTCTAGAGAGGGAACGAGTACTGCGTATCTTGCCGTGCCTGCAGCACGCTCTGGTTCGCTCCGGCGATGAAAACCAGCTATACCAGCCTCTCGAGCTATATTTATAGCCCAAGGCCACGCCCGTTTCGGCGGGACGTGACGCAGTGGGCGCGAAGCGGGGCCTTTCGATAGGCTGCTGCAGTTGCCGCAGAGCAGCTAATAGGCGCGCGAGCTGTTTCGCCTATGTCTGCATGCTGCCGCAACGCGTTTTACATTATTCCAAAATTAGGGATCATTTTTGGCTTCAGTATCTCGCGGAAAAGAGATTTCCCCATTGCGTAAGATATTGCGCAGTCCTCGTTCCCTCTCTAGAGAGAACCGAGGTTACGTTAGTAACCGAGTACATTTCATCATCAATTTCATTTCAACAAAAGCTACCTCACAAACAGGTCCTAAAAATACACTATTCACCCTACTGCCTATACTGTAAAAAAAAATTGCTGCGATTATTTATCACAACTTAAAATCCAACATTGTTTCAACTTTAAAAAGTATGTGTTCATGCTTGACTTAAAATATTAAGTTTAGTTAACTTTAGTTAAGTTGGATATTTAAGTTATCTCAACAAATTTTAAGTTGTTATAACTAAATCGGAGCCACATTTTTTACAGTGATAATAAATAATGAACAAAACAAGAATACTGCCAGTTGACTCACTTAATGTTGATGAATGGTGATGAACAAAATATGTTCTCAATTTCAATAAGACAACGTATCAGAGACAAATTAAAAAACTTTTAGCTCAGCAGGGAAGACATCAAATAACTAGTTGCTCACATCAGTCAGAAAGAAAGTTTTAGGCTGCATTATTTTTCACACCTAGTTTTTTTTGTTTTGTTTTTTTGTTTAATGAATGTCAATTATAAATGCACTGTATAAATAATCATGAACAAAAATGTATTGAATAATGTTTACATTTCATTATTAACTTACATGAGTATGAGATTGAAGCGTCCTTTTGTAAACTCCTCTGAGAAAACATTGTGTTCTGGATCCTGATCCTCAAGTGAAACATTTCTCTGAATGACGGCTTATATATTGCTGTCTTTGAATCTTAGTACATCACCATGCCTTGACTTTAGTTCACTGATACTGTAAGAGAAGGGCAGGAACATATGTTTCCGGTGACACCCACATTCATGAGCTGCAGAGAAATTTCCCTTTCATATTTTGGCTGTTCATTAACAGCGTCAGTAAATGCTGATAGAAAAAAAAATAGCTCTTACTCTCTCCTGAAAAGAAGAAATAAATCAATAAAAACAGCATTTTCTTCAACAATAAATTACCTGCATTGTCATGTCATGAGAAGAGATGCAGGAGGATAGTTATCAGACCAGACGAGTGAGTGAGTTTCCCTCTGAAAAATGAACAAAATATTGATAACAGTACACACACACACAGAGAAAATATATATATATATATATATATATATATATATAGTTATATCTGATCTATTTAAACTGTGAACTTTTTTTCTATTGTGTCTTCCACATTCCTGCTGTCATTCCAGTCTTGACTTTAGTTTACTGTCACTTAAAAAGCATGATATGAATGCAGAATTTCCATAGTAACACCCACATTTGTGTGCAGAAACCAAAAGAGCAAGAACTGGAAGGAAGTTTTTTTCTTCATGAATTTGTGTTTTCTTTTGTAGGCTTGTGGAATGAATTGCTTGTTTTCATCTAGCGCACACATATTTGTTTTGCTTAATACTATTCTTTCACATTACAATGTACACAATATTTGTCTTCAAATATTATTTGTCTACTATATTGTCTACAAAAAGCAAAGCAAAGCTTTGTATTGTATTGTGTGTATTGAAGTATTTTGAATTGCGCTTCTGTATTATATGGACTCTTTGAAAGCTATTGTGATATAGGTCAGTTTTTTTTTTTTTTTTTTGATCATGAAAAGAAGCATTCATTTTTTCTTTTCATTCATCAGTGTCAGTAGACAAAAAATCTGAGAATGATTCCATATACAATGTCTCATTTTCAGGGGCGCTGCATACAAGACCACATTTGTGACTTTGCATTCGTCTTCAATATTTGCATTGTTTTCATAAAACCTGGAAGAGAATTTGCATTTCAGCCATTCATTGTTCCATCAGGAATTTCCTGTGGGATTTTAGAATTTATATTCACTATTTGTGAATAAAATAAGGTGGTTAACATTCCGTGAAGAGACTTTCACTTTTTGTTCTATGTCATACAAGCACATACATGATGTGAATTTTCACATGTGTTTTTAACATGAGTTACATTGTATGTGTTTGATAGTAACTTCAATAGTAACTGGTCTCAAAAAGCTTTTCATATGTGATTAATTAGTAAAAATGCATAAAAGTCTTAAAGATTGTATATTGATATTTATTAAACAAGGTTAAACTTGTGTCGGAAAACATGTAAATGAACAATCTGGAGTCGTGCACATGATGCAAATGTGTTACAGGTTAAAGACAAAGACTCCATGTACTCATTTGTGGAGTGTGTTTAGTGTAGTTCTGACATCAGTCAGATCTCAGACATGTTTGTCTGGTTATCTTGTGCACACTGTAAGTACACAGAAAGAAAGAAATTAAATGATGTGATATCAGGAATTAATGAATCAGTGAACGATGAGCAGTTCACTCAAAAAAATTATGTTGGCTTTAACTTTTTTATGTCAACAGGTTCCACAAAACTGGGTTACGTTAAACAAACATAATTTGTTCATGTAACTTCAACATCATGGAATTAAGTCATTTTAAGCGGACCATTTAAGTAATCTCAAAGTGAATTTGTAAAGGCTTTATGACATGATTCAGGTATTCAAATTTGTTATATTCATTCATCCATCCATTAAAATGTCCTTTATTTTAGTGACATATAATCAAATTGATAGTCTGTAGCTAACTATTTACTAGCAGTAGCACATATTAGCATCTCAAAGATTAAAATGTACATGCCCCTTCAGCCAAAGCAGCTGAATGTAACTTAATCAGTCGACAGGTCAGGGTTAGGGTTAGGGTTAGGGTTAGGGTAAAATGCTCCACTCTTCTCCACAATGGTAATCCAATGTAATTTAAATGGTTCTAATAATCCCAATGTACTGTAATTGATCATTAAACACAATTACACATATCAAGTCTTCCCCTTTTCTCATTTTCTCAAAAAAACATAAAATAACACTTAATTTTAACATTTATTCTCTCTTAATTCAACCATATGCAAAGCATGCTGGGATCTAACAAGCACCGCCCCATTTCAGTTTATGCAACACAAATCATTCATGTAATCCAACACAGACGGATTAAGTAAATTAAAAATGTACACATATTTAAGCAGATTGAACACAATCAAATTAATTTAGGACAAAATGTATAGCAATTGTGTTGCTTAAGCTTATTTTAAAGGTGCTCTAAATGATGTTGGGTGACGTCACTTCTTGTTGACGTTTAAAGTATTAGGCTTGTTCGACTTGAACCGGCGCTGCACAGACCGATCGGTTTATGACATCAAAGTACCACGAAAGCAATTCAAAAGCATAAGGAGCCGTCTGCTCTCTATTCTCTATCGCGGTTTTTGATGTCATTCACCCATCGGTTTGTGCAGCGCCGGTTCAAGTCAAACAAGCCTAGCGTCAAACAAAACGGAGGCTAGACCCACCCTCCTCCTCATCCACGCACTAACCCCCCTAACCCCACCCCCAAAACCTTCTTGTCGGTTATTGGCTGGAACAGTTTGTTATGTTTTGTGGTGTGGGTTAGCCCAGATTGTTTTTGTTGCCATTTGTGGAGCCTGGGGAGTCTACAGAGACCGCGTTTTTGTACAGTGTGTTCATGGGACAAGCAGCTAGCATATGGTGAGGAGATGTTTGCTGTATGTGACAAAAAAAAAAAAAAGTGCCTAAAAACCGCGTGACATCGCTTAGAGCACCTTTAATTAAGCAATTTGAACCATAGATATCATATAAAGGCTAGATGTCTTAAGGCAGAGTCACTTCCGGCATCACCGGCGGCCATCTAACCACAGGGGAGCAGTGAATTAAGGTGAGTGATCAGCACGCACAAAAATCCTCTTATCTCGCTGAAATCTTGACGGATTTACAAACGGTTTGGTTTCTTACAATTGTTATTAACGTGCCTATAATTCCGAATGCTTGAACATTTATGTTATAATTATTCATATGTATGCAGTGTCATATCTACATCTCTGACGTTTATAACAAACCAAACCGTTTGAAAATCGGTAAAAAATGTAGCAAGTTATGGTTATTTAAAAGTACATGCACCATGTTATGAGTGAGCGAGCACACTGTGGTATGATGGCCGCCGTGTGCGGACGTTGACCTCCGTTGGCCAGAAGCGCGCACGAGACATATCTATGATTTGAACAAGCAGCAAAATTGCAGTTGGCGTCGCACTATACTGCCACCCTCTGGATCTTAGCATTTTTTACTTAACATAAATGGTTAGTGTTTAGACAACGCATTAAGACCTTAATAGAAAAAAGCATTTCAAGTCAACAAACACAATTATTATAAGTAAACGAAATATAAATATGTTATGTAAAATGCACAACCTTCCTTGTTCATTTTTTTTATTTTTTTATTTTTATATATATTTTAACATGAACATGAAAAATACATAAAAAATACAAAATAAATGTAATATTGGCTAGCACAACACCATGAAAGAACAGAAATGTTTAGGCAGCAACATATAACTGACTCTTTTAGCAAACAATGTTCCTGTTTCAGTGTTTCAAGATCCTTTTCTGTTATACATTCTGTATAAGAATAATGGGATGCCAATAGAAATTATTTAACAGCTCAAAACACATTGAAAGAACCAATGAAACCTGAAACAATTAGTCAGAAAACTGAAAGGTGAAACTTTTAAATCTGCCTGTCATGTTTTGTTGTTTCGTGACAGAAGAGAATAAGGCAGCTTGAATTCTTTTTTCAAGGACAATTACGATCAAATAATACAGACAATATAAGCAAATGCCATGATATCACTACATTGTCCTGAAAAATATTCTTCTCATTTATGAGAAAACTTTTACTTTTTACTACATTTGCAAATTTAATCTACAGTTTATTGTATCTAAATAAAGCTTTCAATTATGTGTTATGTCCTAAGACGTAATTCTTTGTAATTCTTTGTAATTCTTTTTATTTTCTTGCGTTAGATTCCCCTCCTGAAGTTCTGTTTGCTTCCGTGTGTTAATAAATTTCATTTTATTTTGTATCAACAATGTTGTTGTGTGTTCTTCCTCCTTTCCCCACAATGTTCTTTATTGCTCCTTCCTATCCCTAGATTGGGAATGAATGTAATATATGTGATAACAGGAATCAATGAATCAGATTTAATAAATGAAATTTTATCAAACATTAAATAATACATAAAGAGTATAAAATGCATTTAATACTGGCAAACAATCATTGCATATGGGAGTGCGAAGAAGTCAAACATTTTTGGAAAGGTGTGAAAGAGAAGATTCTTGATGTTAACATTCCATTGTCACCTTTACTTTTTCTATTACATTTGTTTCCTAAGGAGATCAAGTTAAAAAAGAAAGAGTATATATTTATAAATATATGCATTCTTCAAGCAAAACGGCTTATTTCTTTAAATTGGAAAAATATTTGTGCACCAAATAGGATGTTGGCAAAAAGAAATGGTAACAAATACAGTGCTTTGCCAAAGTATTCGGCCCCCTTGAACTTTTAGAGAACTTATAAAGATATAAAACTGTAATTTTTTGTGAAAAATCAACAACAAGTGGGACACAATCATGAAGTGGAACGAAATTTATTGGATATTTCAAACTTTTTTAACAAATAAAAAACGGAAAAATTGGGCGTGCAAAATTATTCAGCCTCTTTACTTTCAGTGCAGCAAACTCTCTCCAGAAGTTCAGTGAGGATCTCTGAATGATCCAATGTTGACCTAAATGACTAATGATGATAAATAGAATCCACCTGTGTATAATCAAGTCTCCGTATAAATGCACCTTCTCTGTGATAGTCTCAGAGGTCCTTTTAAAGCACAGAGAGCATCATGAAGAACAAGGCACACACCAGGCAGGTCCGAGATACTGTTGTGGAGAAGTTTAAAGCCGGATTTGGATACAGAAAGATTTCCCAAGCTTTAAACATCCCAAGGAGCACTGTGCAAGCGATATTGAAATGGAAGGAGTATCAGACCACTGCAAATCTACCAAGACCCGGCCGTCCCTCTAAACTTTCAGCTCATACAAGGAGAAGACTGATCAGAGATGCAGCCAAGAGGCCCATGATCACTCTGGATGAACTGCAGAGATCTACAGCTGAGGTGGGAGACTCTGTCCATAGGACAACAATCAGTCGTATACTGCACAAATCTGGCCTTTATGGAAGAGTGGCAAGAAGAAAGCCATTTCTTAAAGATATCCATAAAAAGTGTCGTTTAAAGTTTGCCACAAGCCACCTGGGAGACACACCAAACATGTGGAAGAAGGTGCTCTGGTCAGATGAAACCAAAATCGAACTTTTTGGCAACAATGCAAAATGTTATGTTTGGCGTAAAAATCACCCTGAACACACCATCCCCACTGTCAAACATGGTGGTGGCAGCATCATGGTTTGGGCCTGCTTTTCTTCAGCAGTGACAAGGAAGATGGTTAAAATTGATGGGAAGATGGATGGAGCCAAATACAAGACCATTCTGGAAGAAAACCTGATGGAGTCTGCAAAAGACCTGAGACTGGGATGGAGATTTGTCTTCCAACAAGACAATGATCCAAAACATAAAGCAAAATCTACAATGGAATGGTTCACAAATAAACATATCCAGGTGTTAGAATGGCCAAGTCAAAGTCCAGACCTGAATCCAATCGAGAATCTGTGGAAAGAACTGAAAACTGCTGTTCACAAACGCTCTCCATCCAACCTCACTGAGCTCGAGCTGTTTTGCAAGGAGGAATGGGCAAAAATGTCAGTCTCTCGATGTGCAAAACTGATAGAGACATACCCCAAGCGACTTACCGCGCCGTAAAAAGCGCCGTGCTCAGCGGGTCCCGGAACCTTCCCCCACCCGTCAAAGCTCGCCGGTTCGCCCGCCAGCTTCACTGGCATCGGGCAGTGAGGATTGGGTGAGCTCTGTGGATCTCGCGCCCTCTGTCCGCGCATCGTCAGGCAAAAGAGCTAGCATCGAGTCAGAGCTGATGCGCATACTCGCACAGGCCGCGGCGAGCCTCGGCCTCGAGTGGTCTACGCCTGAACAGCCTGCTCACAACCGGCTGGATGGATATTTTCTTCCCGGGGAGCGCGCTTCGCCTGCGTCCAGACCAGCGCCCTTTCTTCCTGAGTTACACGAAGTCGCTAAGTCTTGGAACGCCCCCTTCTCAGCTAGAATGCGCTCTTCTGTTTCGCTAGCATTCTCCGCTGTTGACGATGCTAAAAACAGAGGTTACCATTCGCTGCCGCCGGTCGAAGAAGCGATAGCAGCCCACCTTTGCCCGCCCTCCGCTGGACGGCGCGCTAAGCTGGCTCTACCTTCAAAAGCTTGCCGCATGACGTCAACCTTGCTCGGTCGCGCTTTCTCCGCCGCTGGGCAGGCTGCGTCAGCGCTGCATACTATGGCCACACTGCAAATTTTCCAGGCCGATCTCCTCCGAAAGCTGGACGAGAATGGACCAGATGCAATTTGACTTGAGAAGTGCTACGGACCTCGCTCTCCGCGCTACTAAGTCTGCTGCACAGGTCATAGGACGGAGCATGGCCTCTCTCACTGTGACTGAGAGACACCTATGGCTAACGCTCTCTGAGATGTCTGAGTCTGAGCGTGCCGCGTTCCTCGACACTCCGCTTTCTCCCGCTGGCCTCTTCGGAACTTCCGTCAAAGATTTCGCGGAAAGATTCACCGAGGTACAGAAAGCACCACAGGCTATGAAGCACTTCCTGCCGAAGCGCTCCAGTTCTGCAGCAGGCCGTACGAAACCAGCCTCAGCCTCCGCCCACCGCCGCCACTTCGCAGCGCCGACAGGCCCGAAGCGCGAGACCGCGCTCTCACTCATCTGGCCGCCGCTGTATTTTGTATTTTGCAGTCAATAAGCCGGTTCCACTGCCCGCTTGCCTGCACGCAAATGCCGTTTTTACGGCTACCCAGATAAATCCCATAAAGAGTGTATTTTCTGGTGTCCCGGCCACGGCCGATGGTGTTATGAGTGTAGACAAAATGCCCACTGCCCAGTGCCCATTCCTACACACAAGCACAGCCCGTCACACAGGGCTCGCGCACATAAAATCGACCCAGTTCGATTGCGCATTAAACGTAGCAGATGTGCCCACTGCCCAGTGCCCACAATCACTACGTCCTGCATGTCTCGAGGTTTCTGTAAAAACGAAACCAATGTGCATTCGCTCTGCTCAGGCGGACGATGCTCTCGGTGTGGTAAATGTGCCCGCTATCCCACGCCCACATCCACACACAGACATGACAAGTCCTACGGGACTCGCCCAGCCCTCCCCCTCTCGGTTAACCACCGCAGAGGAGCCGAGCGCGGGCAATCTGCCCGCTGTTATCAGCGCGCCCTCTGCCTCGGATGTCATAAGCGCGACGCTTGTGTTACAGCACACCGAAGCCCCTCTGTCGCTGAGCGACCAGAGCGCGCTTCGCATTCAACCCCTAGCCATTCATGCAGATGCATGGGCGAGGCTACCCGGGGTTTCGAAGTGGGTGCTAGACATTATAAAAAGAGGCTATTCGCTACAGTTTCGCCGGCGCCCTCGTCGCTATGCGACGCGCGTCGAGACCATGGTAAAAACAGAAGTAGCACACCTACTTCGAGCCGAAATTTCGAAACTATTGAGCAAAGGGGCCATAGAGCCGTTATCTCTAGCTCAGAGCGAAGGAGGGCTATACAGCAGATACTTCCTGGTACCGAAAAAAGACGGGGGTCTCAGACCCATACTAGATCTAAGGCAATTGAACAGAGTGCTTGCAAAGCGACAGTTCAGAATGCTCACGACCAGAAAAATCCTCGCGCAGATTCGCCTAGGAGATTGGTTTGTGTCAATAGATCTGAAAGACGCGTATTTTCAAATACAGATAGCGATATTTAGTCACAGGCGATATTTGAGATTCGCCTTCGAGGGCCAGGCATATCAGTACACAGTCCTGCCGTTCGGCTTGTCCCTGGCACCCCGTACATTTACGAAGTGCATGGACGCAGCGCTCGCACCCCTCAGGCTACAGGGCATGCGAGTATTGAACTACTTGGACAATTGGCTGATTCTAGCTCAATCTCACTCGATGCTCATAGAGCACAGGACCATTTTACTCGATCACCTCGAGAATCTGGGTCTCAGAGTCAATTGGGCGAAGAGTTCTCTGTCCCCCAGACAGATAATATCTTTTCTGGGCACCGAACTGAACTCGCTGTCTATGACAGCGCGACTGTCACCACAGCGCGTGCTAGACATTCAGCGCGCAGCGAGCTCTTTCCGCTGCGGCGCATCTGTCCCGCTCAAGAAATTTCAGAGGATGCTGGGTCTCATGACCTCAGCATCATCAGTTCTTCAGCTGGGCTTGCCTCGCATGCGCCCGCTACAGTTCTGGCTGAAAGCGCGAGTGCCGCGCTGAGTGTGGGCTTCCGGTCTGCTTCGTCTCAAGGTCAATCAGAAATGCATCGCAGCTCTGAAACCTTGGAAAGCAAACGACTGGTACCAATCAGGTGTAAGCCTGGGGACTTCCTCGAGTGTGAAGGTGGTGTCTACGGACGCATCCACCTCGGGATGGGGAGCGCTGCTCGAGGGCAGACCGTTCTTCGGCCAATGGTCAGAACGGGAGAAGCTTCTGCACATAAACTGCCTCGAAATGCTGGCAGTAGACAACGCGCTGACGCGTTTTTGTCCCCAAATACGAGGACACCACGTCCTGGTCCGTTCGGACAACATGTCAGTGGTGTCCTACATAAATCGCCAGGGCGGCCTCAGGTCCCGAAACCTGCACAGGCTGACAGAACGCCTCCTGGTGTGGGCTCAGCGCAACCTGCTCTCGCTGAGAGCAGCGCATGTGCCAGGGCTCCTAAACGTAGGACCGGACAGACTGTCCAGGAACAATGTTCCGACAGGCGAGTGGTCTCTACACCCACAGACAGTCCAGCTGCTGTGGAAGAAATTTGGCAGAGCGGAAGTAGACCTGTTTGCGTCTCAAGAAAATGCTCACTGTCTGGAATTTTTCTCCAAGAGCAGGGACGCGCTGGCTCATGTATGGCCCTGCCGCCCGCTCTATGCCTTTCCTCCCGTCTCTCTCCTGCCTCAGGTGATAGAGCGGATCAGGGAAGAAGGATGCTCAGTGCTACTCGTAGCGCCGTTCTGGAAAAACCAACCCTGGTTCCCAGTTCTGATGCAGCTAGCGAGCACTGCCCCATGGCCAGTGCCAGTGAGGAGGGACCTCCTCTCTCAGGCCAAGGGCTCGATTTGGCATCCGCGCCCAGAGCTGTGGTCCCTTCATGTTTGGGCCATCAACGGGTACCCGCTGACCTCCCAAGCGGAGTGTTAAACACGATCACGCAGGCCAGAGCTCCGTCTACGCGACGTCTCTATTCCTCGAAATGGTCAGTGTTCTCCAGCTGGTGCACAGCTCGTGGCGTGTCGCCCCCAGACTGTGGGGTGACGGAGGTTCTCTCCTTCCTACAAGAGCTGTTGGACAAGGGCAGGTCCCCTTCCACGCTCAAAGTTTATGTGGCGGCCATAGCAGCGTTCTCAAAAACAACGCTTGGTCAGTCAATAGGAAGGAACGATTTAGTCATCCGCTTCCTTAGAGGAGCTAAGAGACTGAATCCTCCCAGACCTCCCTCAGTCCCTGTATGGGACCTTTCTGTGGTACTAGAGGCCATGAAAGGTGACCCATTCGAGCCTTTACAGACGATTGATCTTAAACACCTGTCTTTCAAGACAGTGTTTCTTCTGGCTCTCGCTTCGGTGAAGCGCATAGGGGACTTACACGCGCTCTCAGTCAGCGCGACGTGCATGGAGTTTGGGCCTAATGACTCAAGAGTTATACTCAAACCTAAGCACGGTTATGTTCCAAAATCCCTCAACACACCGTTTAGGGCGCAGGTCATTTCCCTGTCAGCCCTAACGGTCTCTGACGAGGAAGGAGACGCGAGCTTCCTTTGTCCAGTCAGGGCATTAAGAGCTTATGTGTCTCGCTCATCTGTCTTCAGACAGACGGAGCAGCTCTTCGTTTTGTTCAGCGGACGTTCCAAGGGACTAGCCGCGTCGAAACAGAGCCTATCCAGAAGGATAGTTGACGCCATTGCGCTGGCGTACACTTCCAAGGGTATGCAGTGCCCGTTGGGTGTCAGAGCGCACTCCACGAGAAGCATGGCTTCGTCGTGGGCCTGGTCAAGTGGGATTGCCTTGCAAGATATATGTATGGCGGCAGGCTGGGCCTCCCCGTCTACATTTATAAGGTTTTATAACCTAGAGGTTCCCGCCTTACAGGCCAGGCTGTTGTCGGTCTAAATATACCAGTACTGTCTCTTCTGATGCTATCGGTTCAGAATACTGTGTCTGCTGAGCACTGCTCGATGAGCACTGCCCGCTAATCGACCGCAAAATGCTTATGGGCAAATAAATAAGACCCACAATTTCCCATCAGCTCAGGCCGTACTCCGCCCTGTCTGTATGATGTAATTTGCGTCTAAGGCAAGGCAAGGCAAGGCAAGGCAAGTTTATTTATATAGCACATTTCATACACAATGGCAATTCAAAGTGCTTTACATAGAAGAAATTAAAATAATAAAAAGAAATAAGAATAATTAAAACAGTTTAGAAAAATAAAATGAA
This sequence comes from Leuciscus leuciscus, assembly GCF_965113295.1. NCBI lineage: Eukaryota > Metazoa > Chordata > Actinopteri > Cypriniformes > Leuciscidae > Leuciscus > Leuciscus leuciscus. The sequence continues at coordinate 33,285,239 of NC_138739.1, read as the reverse complement.
ATACAGTACAGTACAGTCGGACGAACAGTGGCACAGTGCTCATTCAGTAAATGCATAGCTAAACAAAAGTGTTTTGAGTCTGGATTTGAATGTGACCACTGTAGGAGCACATCTGATCTCTTCTGGAAGCTGGTTCCAGCTGCGGCTGGCATAATAGCTAAAAGCGGACTCACCATGCTTAGAGTGAACCCTTGGTATTTCTAGCTGATATGATCCTAATGATCTGAGTGATCTGTTGGGTTTATATTCAGTGAGCATATCTGCAATGTATTGAGGTCCTAGGCCATTGAATGATTTATATACCAGTAATAATACTTTAAAATCAATCCTAAATCTAACTGGGAGCCAGTGTAGAGACCTGAGGACTGGTGTGATATGTTCATATTTTCTGGTTCTGCTCAGAATCCAAGCGGCAGCGTTCTGTATGAGCTGCAACTGTCTTATGGTCTTTTTGGAAAGGCCAGTGAGGAGTCCATTACAATAATCCACCCTGCTGGTGATGAAAGCATGCACAAGTTTATCTAAGTCTTGTCTGGAAACAAAGCATCTAATTCTTGCAATATTTTTTAGATGATAGTATGCTGATTTAGTTATTGCTTTGACATGACTACTGAAACTAAGGTCTGACTCTAGTGTCACACCAAGATTCCTGACTTGATTTTTAGTTGTTTGACCCCTGGAGTGAAGGTATGCGTTCACCTTGAGGACTTCATCTTTGTTTCCAAATGCAATGACTTCAGTTTTATCTTTGTTTAACTGAAGAAAGTTTTGTCACATCCAACTGTTGACTTCATCAATGCATTGGCACAGGGAGTCAATTGGGCTGTAATCGTTAGGCGATAGGGCTAAGTACAGCTGTGTGTCGTCTGCATAGCTGTGGTAAGCAATTTGGTTCTTTCTCATTATTTGGCTCATTGGGAGCATATACAGGTTGAACAGGAGTGGCGCAAGAATTGAGCCTTGAGGGACTCCGCATGTCATGGATGTCCACTCAGACTTATGGTCTCCTATACTCACATAATAACCTCTCTCATCTAAGTATGACCTGAACCATTTTAGGACTATCCCAGAAAGCCCCACCCAGTTTTCCAGCCTGTCAAGAAGTATGTTATGATCGACAGTGTCAAATGCAGCACTGAGGTCGAGTAGTACCAGCACTGATAATTTGCCTGAATCAGTATTTAAGCGAATATCGTTTATTACCTTTATGAGCGCTGTCTCTGTGCTGTGATGCGGTCGGAAACCAGATTGAAAATTGTCAAAGTATCCATTCGAGCTTAAGAATTTGTTCAGCTGATTGAAGATAACTTTTTCTATGATCTTGCCTATGAAAGGAAGATTTGAGATCGGTCTACAGTTGCTTAATATGGTCTTATCCAGATTGTTCTTTTTCAGGAGGGGCTTGACAACTGCAGTTTTCAGGGAGTTTGGAAAACTCCCAGAGAGAAGTGAGGCATTTACCACTTCTAGAAGATCTGCTTCTAAACTGTTTAACACACTTTTAAAAAAAGATGTGGGAAGTGTGTCAAGAGCGCATGTTGATGTTTTAAGGTGCTGTACGGTTTCTACCAAAATTTTGCCATCAATTTAATTGAAATCAGACAAAGTTACTACTTTTTCAGGTGGTCTGATCTGTCTGACCCCAGCGCAACTCAATGATGTGCTGATCACCTGTCTGATATTATTGATTTTGTCAGAGAAGAAAGAAGCAAACTCACTGCACTTGCTGTTTGAGAGCATTTCACTGGGAATCTGGCTTGGGGGGTTTGTCAGTCTCTCTACAGTAGCAAAAAGAGTGCGTGTGTTGTTTAAATTGCAGTTTATAATATTTGAGAAGAAAGTCTGTCTAGCTTTGCCTAGTTCCATATTGAAAGCATGCAGGCTGTCTTTGTAGATGTTATAATGGACTACAAGCTTTGTCTTCCGCCATATTTTGCACTGCTGTTGAGTTTCTCCAAGGTGCTTTTTGTCTGCCACTCTTCTTCCTGACTTTCACAGGAGCAATATCATCAATTGCACTCTTAACTTTTGAGTTAAAAGAATCAAGGAGAAAATCAACAGAGTCAGCAGATATGCTTGGTGTTAAGGATATAGCCTTCATAAATAGTACACTAGTGTTCTCATTTAAGCATCTCTTCTTGACAGACACAGATCTAGCTTCAGTGGCAGGAGAGATCAATATATCAAAGAAAATACAAAAATGATCAGACAGTGCTACATCCTTAATAACAATCGATGAAATGTTTAGACCCTTACTGATAAGTAAATCTAGAGTGTGTCCATGATTGTGTGTGGGTCCATGTACATGCTGAGTCAGATCAAAAGTTTTTAAAACAGTTTTGATTTCTTTTGCCATATTGTTTTCTGCATTATCTATGTGAATGTTAAAATCTCCAGCAATGGCAAAACAGTCAAGCTCTGAGGTAATTGTTGATAACAGTTCTGTAAATTCCTCAGCAAAGGCTGGAGAATATTTTGGAGGCCTGTAAATAATGATGAGTAAAATGCGTGGAGCACCTTTTAATACAATACCCAGATATTCGAAAGACGAGTAGTTCCCAAATGATATTTGCTTCCATTGATAAATATCTTTAAAAAGAGCAGCTAGACCCCCACCTCTCTTAACAGCTCTGCAGACACTCATAAAAGTAAAGTTAGGAGGGGCTGTTTCATTTAGGATTGTTGCACTGCAGCTGTCTTCTAGCCAGGTTTCATTTAGAAGCATAAAATCCAGGTTGTTTGTGGTTATTAAGTCATTGACTAGAAGTGATTTATTTTTAAGTGAGCGGATGTTTAAAATTGCTAACTTAACAGTCTTACTTTTTTTCCCTACACCAATCTTAGTTAGACGTGCAATAGGCACCAGATTAGTTGAGTTTGCTGTACGGCTATTGAAGGCCTTAGACTTTCTATCTTGTAATAGAACAGCAATAGAGAAAGAGACAGGCACATTGGGTTCCCGCTTGTTCTGTAAACATTTGAGAAAGTTACTGTTATCAAAGCGGGGACCCGACACACATCACTGAGAGCTGGTATCAGTTGTTTTTGGTTCACCTCGAGCAGATGGAGGAGGGAGTGGGCCCTGGCGTTGTGGCAGAGGCCGAAGAGCTCTCACAGAGGCAGGGGGAGGGTGAGCTGGGCCTGCAGGCTTTGGTGGTAGCGGTGCCCGACGTTTTTTGGTTGATATCTGGGGGCTTGCAGCAAAAGAGTGTGATAGTCTGGTTCCAGCATGCACCAGTTCTTCCATTTTCTGTGAGAAGCACAGAAGTGGAGTTGGTGGCAAGAGGGAAAAGGTGTCTGGTGAAAGGGGCTGTTGCTCTGGTGTTATAGGAGGCTGTGATATGCTGTCCTGGCTTCCCTGGCTGTTTTCCAGGAAGTCGTCCTTGGGTGCTGAATCTTGGAGCAGTTCTAATATGTCTGTCTGTGGTGAGCTCTGTGGGCAGGGCTCAGCTGAGATGGTGTCCGTGAGCAGAGGTTGTTGTGGCTCAGTGGTGTTATCATTGTCCTTGTGTGATATGTCAACATCATGTCCATTCTGAAGTGAAGTCCTGTGGTCATTCATACTGTGTCCAGGTGTGTGTGTGCCGTTCTGATTGAGTGGATTGGCACACACTGCAGAAGGATGATTGAGGGAGAAGTAGATATTGTCCTTTAACACTCTTGAACCAAGTTTGTTTGGGTGATGGCCATCCCGATGAAATAGTTGTCTCTGACTCCAGAAGAGATTGAAGTTGTCAATGAAGTTTACTCCTTTTATATTGCAGGTTTTTTGCAGCCATGTATTAATCCCAAGCAACCGTGAAAACCTGTTTGTCCCTCTTGCTGGGAGTGGTCCACTGATGAATGTCTGAACTTTCAGTTTTTTAAGTGTTTCAAAAAGTTCATTGAAATCCTTCTTAAGGAGTTCTGACTGCTCTTTATGAATGTCATTCTTCCCCACATGAATGATGAGTCGATTTGCAGTCTTATGTTTCATTAGAATGTTCTGAAGTTCCCTGTTTATATCAGAAGTTGTTGCTTGTGGAAGGCAGCATGTAGTTGTATCCCTGCTGCTAATGTTTCTGATTATGGAGTCCCCCACTATCAGAGTCCTGGGCTCGGCTGTGCTCTGAGCTGAGTGCCGCTGTCTGCTCGACCTTGAGCGCCAGTTAGCATCAGTGTTAGCTACTGGCTGATACAGTCTGTGTTCGATCACATTCATCACGTTTGGGGGTTCCTCATTTACATTCATTAGTACTTCAAATCTGTTCTCAAGATGTATAGGTGTTGGTAGGAGACCAGTGTTTGCAATCTTTGTCAGAGCTGTATCTGGGGTAGAGGATGTTACTGCGGTAATATGTGAGGCTCGTGACAATCTGATGTCTCGAGTGCCTTTGGGTCTCGCTCCCTGTTTGTGCCATCGATTTGTAAGTCGATCGGCTTGTTTCTCTACCTGTCGAGGAGCACTAGTTTCATGGGACTCACCGGCTATATGCTGAGGGTGTCCCTGACGAAGCTCTGTTGTGTGTTCCGTCTGGTTTGGTGGTCCCGTAAATAACTTTGTTTCAAGAACTGCAATCCTTTGTAAAAGTCTGTGGCAGTTAGTGCAGCAAGTAGATTCCAGAAGAGGCATTTTCTCTCTTAACCTTGTAGGCAGTTGTGTTTTCCTTTCCCCGGAATGTAAGCTGGTCGGGTAGAAGAATTCTGCGTTTTTGTAGTAATCCAAACTTTGTCGTTTGAGCACTGTGCTGATTTGCTGAAGTTAAAATTAGGTGATAAAAGGAGCTAAAATTATAAAAGTATAGAAGATAAAATATAAAAGCGATAGAGCAAAGCGCGGAGCAGTAAGCAAGAGCGTCCGAACAGTAGCTGAGCAGGAAGTAGAGTCTAAGGGACGCTGCTATATGTGGAAGAGCGCGGCTCCGCCCCTCCCTCTTCCCGGACTCCCTGTGAGTTCCCCTGGTGATTATGCACTATATGAACCCACTATATGAATGTCAGATCCCAGCACGCACGGCGTTTTACACTGGGTCCCCTAGCGTAAGATACTTACGCAGTACGAGAGACCTCTCGTAAGAGAACGTACTCGGTTACTAACGTAACCTCGGTTCTCTCTAGAAGAGGGAACGAGTACTGCGCATCTTGCCGTGCATGCACACGCTCTGGTTAGCTTCGGCGATGAAAAACCAGATATCAGCTGCCTGCGAGCTGGATTTATAGGCCTAAGCCACGCCCGTTTCGGCGGGACGTGACGCAGTGGGCGCGAAGCACCCTCATTGGAGTGACGCTAGGCCTCGCTCGATAGGCTGCTGCAGTTGCCGCAGAACAGCCAATAGGCACACGAGCCGTCTTGCCTATGTCTGTATGCTGCCGCAACGCGTTTTACAATAATACAAAATTAAGGATAATTTTTTGGCTTCAATATCTCGCGGAAAAGGGATTTTCCCCTAGCGTAAGATACTTACGCAGTACTCGTTCCCTCTTCTAGAGAGAACCGAGGTTACGTGAGTAACCGAGTACGTTTGTTTTGTTCTCACCTTTGTTTATCAGCACTGCAAACACACAGATGAAGCCGCAACTGCAGAAACAGAAAAAAAATTGTTACCTGTAGGTTCCTCAGTGACAGTGAGTATAAAGCCTCTAAAAGTATTTCATTCAGATCTGTTTATAAAATCTTGTTTTTATTTTGAAGTAAATTGTTAGTAAATTGTAGATCATTTGGTCTTATCATTTAATAAATAATTACTGTAATTTAGTTATTATTTAATAATTACATACATTTTATATAAATGTATTATTCATACTATTGGATAATTGAGTGGAAGCATTTCAAACTAAAAAAAAGAAAAAGAAAATCTTAGGCCTTTGCATCTTCATCATCATCCTGTGTGCTAAACTCTGTAAATGTTACAATTTAGCAAATGATCTTAAAGCTGCTTTCCTCTACTGGTAAAACCTGAATTCCTTGAACTGACTATATAGAGACTATAGACAAATCAAATGACCTTCAAATAAAACTAATAATTGCATAAGCAATGAGATTGAAGATGATCGTACAAAATGCTAATGCTATTTCCCTGTAGGTAAACATGTTAGTCATTTATTACTCAATTCACATTTAAAGTATTAGCAATGTCAAAAAAAAATCAGTTAATGCTAGTTTAAATGAAGCAGTTGAAGACCAAAACAAATCCAAACACCGACACAATCTATCTTCAGCGACATCGGAAAAGTATGACACATTTGTTCAAACTGTTTTCACTCAGAATATACCTCACAATCATGATGTCCTAATGTTTTCAAGTATACTGTATTAAAATATATCAATATTTTCTGAAATTATGATGAAACAATAGTTTTTCAAGAAAAGAAAAGACTTCCGTATGTCTGCTTGAAGCATCTGACGAAAACCACGTGAATGATCAGACTGACGCATGCGCACAATCGTTCTCAAGGATATTCAAGTATATTCAAAAATACTGAGTATCAGAGAGAAGTTGAAGTTTACTAACACATGCTTTACAGGGAATGTTTGTACTTCGGCTTTTGACACTCTGAATCTTCACCATTATATTGTTTCTGCAGCAAGTCATTGTATCGACAACGATTTGTTTGTCATGTCTGAACTTCAGTTCATCAATAAAGCAGCACAACATTCATGATATTCAGAGATATACAGTTTTCAGTTAAAATAAAGATGGATCATTTATTCAGCTTGCATCTGTCATGAATAAGAGCATTCAACCGATAAGTCAAATCAGTTAGAAAAAAAAGTTTTAGGCTGCATAATTTTTCTTTTTTTCCCCCTTTTTTTTTTTTAAGTTTCATGAATGTAAATTATAAAAGCACTGTATAAATAAACATTTAAAAAAATTGAATAATGATTCCATTTAATTATTAACTTACATTGAGATTGAAGTGTCCTTTCGTATAAACTCCTCTGGGAAACATTGTGTTCTGGATCCTGATTCTCAAAGGAAACATTTCTCTGAATAATGTTTTATATATTCCTGCTATCTTTGAATCTTAATACACCGTCATATCACGACTTCAGTTCACTATCAAGAGTGCAGGAAGAATGCAGGACAGGAACGTAGAGTTTCCGTGACACCCACATTAATGAGCTACAGAGAAATTTGCCTTCAGGTTTTGCTTGTTTATTAACAGCGTCAGTAAATGCAGCTGATACAGAAAAACAGCTCTCTCTCTCTCTTCTGAAAAGAAGAAATAAATCAATAAAAACAGCAATTTTTTTTCTACAGCAAGAAATTACCTGCATTGTAATGTCATGTCATGAGAAGACACGCAGGAGGATAGTTTTCAGACCAGACGAGTGAGAGAGAGTTTCCCTCTGAAAATGAACAAAATATTGATAACAGTACACATACACAGAAAAAAGAAAAAACAATATAGTGATATATGATCTATTTAAACTGTGAACTTTTTTTCCTGTTGTGTCTTCCACATTCCTGCTGTCATTCCCAGTCTTGACTTTAGTTTACTGTCACTTAAAAAACATGACATGAATGTAGAATGTCCAGTAACATCCACATATGTGTGCGGAAACCAAAAGAGCAAGAACTGGAAAAAGCACACAGGCTGTTTCCTTTTGTAGGTTTGTGGAATGATTTGCTTGTTTCTGTCTAGCTCAAACATTTTTGTTTAGCTTAATACACTTATTCTTTCACATTATTGCAATGCACGCAATATTTGTCTCAAAGTTTTCTTCAATATTGTCTACAAACAGCAAAGCAAAGCTTTGTATTGTGTGTATTATAGCATTTTGAATTGTGCTATTCTATGGACTATTTGAAAGCTATTGTGATAGAGGTCAGTCTGGTTTTGATCATCAGCACTGCTTACCAGAGCACATTCCTGACTTTACTTAACCAATATTTGCATGCGTCTGTTGTTTTCATACAACCTGGAAGAGAATTTGCATTTGAACCAATGGTTCCATCAGGAACTTCCTGTGGGATTTTAGAATTTATTTAGACTATTTGTGAATAACGGGAAAACCGCTGTAACGCTTCAATATAACCGGTCTCAAAAAGCTTTTCAAATGTGATTAATAAGTAAAGGTGAATAAAAGACTGAAAGAACGTATAGAGATATTTATTAAGGTGTCGTAAAACATGTAAATGAACAATCTGCTGGAGTCGTGCACATGATGCAAATGTGTTCAAGGTTAAAGACAAAGACTCCATTGACTCATTTGTGGAATCACCACATTGTCCTGAAACATCTTGTTCAGTTGATTCATTTTCTGCGGTTGAATCTGAAAACAAAAAATCTCTGTTTGTTCTGATAGCAACATTCTTCTCATTTCTGAGAAAACGTTTACTTTTAGTGAAAATCTTATTACTTATAACATGCAAATGATTTGAACACAGACATTTGCATATTTCATACACAAAGTTTATTGTATTTTATACATAAAGAGATTATCCACATACAGAAAGCACAAGGCTCTTTGTACTCTAACACTGTTATTTGGACAAATATTGTTATCAATATTACAAAGTACAAAACGCATTTAATACTGGCAAACATAAAATGATGAAAGAAGCCTTGTGGTGCAGAATTGTTCAGGCGGCAACATCATTTTCACTTGAGGAAAATATCAGAAAAGCTTTTGGACCTGGCTTTCATTTCATTTCTGTCTCTATTCTTTGTTCTTCCTAAGGGGAAAAGGCAGATTCAATTATTTTTCTTAAGAAAAATGATGAAATCAGCTATAAGCACTATTAATACTACAGATAATACAATGTAAACCCAGAGCAAAGGAGATGATGTCACCACATCTGAACCCATTTCTTTTCCTTGGTTTCCTGAAACAACAAAACAAAAAAAAGTGAAGAAAAACAACATTACTGCTGTTATGGAACAGAGACTCAAGACAAAAGGATATGAGTGAGAAACAGGTTTATTGAATTAAGTAGTGGTGAGTACCAGTGGATGACGATATTAGTGAATATCTTTGAATAATGAGGATTATTCAACAGTATTATTGTTTAAAGTTACCTAAAGTTCTCTACTTCCCTCTAGAGGCTGAAAATGGCAGTTCTCCACAATATTCGCACTGGAGATTTGGATATTGTGATATTCATGTGATTGGCTGTTAAGTGTAAAATGTCACACTTTCATGTGCACACACTCACTCAAGATTCATCATATACACAAGATCAAACCCTAAGTTGACAGAGAACGTTTATGAAACGTTATCCACACCGTGTTGGATTAGTTTGGTCTTGTCTACCAGCTCATAAACTGTGAGTTTGTTCACTCCACAGAATCAACCCAGGCTGCGTTCCAGTCCAAAATTGTCATGCCCTTCACTCGCTAACTTCCCTCTGTCTTGATCACTCGGATGTACGTCATTGCTTACGTTGCACGAGTGCACTACTGGTGGAAACTGTAATGGGCTGAATTGGAACGTCCTAAGCCCTTGGAATCAGTTATGGAGCTGATTTATTATTAAAAAAAAAAAATCCCTTTAAGAATTTGTTTAATGCAGCATCCACATGTAAATAGGGCCTAGGTGTGTTTAGGTTGTTTTAAATAAAAAAAATATATAATTAATATATCATAGAGTTGTTTGTTGTCGTGGTGATTAGACGAGATCTATGGTGACGTCACAATCGTACTGCATTGTGGGACATGAAGTAGACTCGGTCAAAATCGAGGGAACGAGGGTCTGTCCATATAAACTTCCCTCGTCCACATCACGAAGTGGAACACACTTCAAAATGGCGGCAGGGATTCCCCCGATGGGAAGTGCTTAGGGAAGTTTGCGTGTCTAAAAGTGGACTGGAACGCAGCCGTGAAGTTTTGTGTGACAGTAACTGATCCAGATCTGGAATGATATGTAGTCGATGTTTCTCTGCAGTTACTCAGTTTAATCAAACACAAACATGTCACTTTAATATGATTAACAATATCAAAGGTCTTATGAAAACAGTGGTTATTAAAGCACAAAACATTTATTTTCCTTGTACATGTTGCCCCTGGGTTCGATTTTTAAAAAATATGGCATGTCTTACCATTTGTACGCCGACGATACACAAATGTATCTCCCTTTGAAAGTAGGAGAGAATTGTGGTTCTAACTCACTGCTGGCATGTCTGGAGGAGGTTAAGAGCTGGATGACTCATAATTTGGTTCAGTTAAACCAGAGTAAAACTGAGATTATGCTTTTTGGCCCCGCCAGAGGAAGCTTCGATGTTGTTAAATATTTTGGCACATGGTCAGACTATTGCCATGACCAAGTAAAAAACCTAGGTGTTGTGTTTGACCTAGATCTGAAATTTGATAAGCAGATAAATGCGGTGGTTAAGAGTTGCTTTTTCCAGATTAGGACTATTGCACGTTTAAAGCCTATTCTGTCGATGAAAGATTTAGAAAAAGTTATTAACGCCTTTGTTCTGTCCCGCCTTGACTATTGCAATGTTTTGTATGTAGGGTCCAGTCAGACTACTATATCACGCTTGCAATGAGTTCAGAATGCGGCGGCACGGTTGCTAGTGGGTGCTAAGAAAAGTCATCACATTTCTCCTATCTTAGCTTCTCTCAGGTGGCTACCAGTGGATTTTAGGATAAAATATAAAACTCTGCTGTATGTTTTTAAAGCAGTGCATGGGATAGCTCCTGCTTATGTATCTGAGCTTATTGCTCTTCATCAAGCACTAGGTCTTTAAGATCAAATAATAAGTTATTGCTTTCTGTCCCTCGAACTCATTTAAAGTTAAAAGGTGATCAGGCTTTTGCTGTTGCGGGTCCAAGGCTCTGGAATAGTCTGCCTCTTGAACTAAGAGAGATCACTTCTTTGAATGTATTTAAAGTTAGTGTTAAAAATTATTTCTTGTCTTTAGCTTTTGAGAGGTTGGGCTAGTATCTGTATTCTCAAGTCGCATGTTGTTCTCTTACGAGAGGTCTCTCGTACTGCGTAAGATATCTTACGCTAGGGGAAAATCCTTTTCCGCGAGATATTGAAGCCAAAAATTATCCTTAATTTTGTAATAATGCAAAACGCGTTGCAGCAGCAATGCAGACATAGGCGAGACAGCTCGCGCGCCTATTGGCTGCTCTGCGGCAACTGCAGCAGCCTATCGAGCGAGGCCTGGCGTGACGTCAGACCCAATCAGGGCACTTCGCGCCCGCTGCGTCACGTCCCGCCGAAATGGGCGTGGTCTAGGCCTATAAATATCGCTCGCAGGCAGCTATTATCTGATTTTTCATCCTTCAAGCGAAGCACACGCATCGCTGGAGCTGGATTAGAAGCCGCGCCGTCGAGAGAGAGCACCTTCAGCGGGACGAGTCACTGAAGTCGCTGGCCGCGCCGCCTTCCTTGCCTTCCTGCTGCGCTTTCCGGCATTATATCCTTTCTCTGCTACTGTGTTTATGTATGTGTGTGTGCTCGCCGCCGCGACACACACTCCCATTGCACTAAAAGAGCTGGGCGTCTTTTTCAAGACGCCCCTTTTCCTGATCACGCAGCTCTCGCACTCGCTGACGGCGACTGCCCTCACTGCGAGTTAGGTACTGCCTATGGTGACTCTGAGGACTCACCTGGCATCCTTCTCCGAGACTGCTCCTCCGCCCCCCCCCCCAACCCGCAAAGCTTGCCAGTTCGCCCGCTTGCCTTGCCTGCTTGGGGGACGATACCTGTTCTCCCTCTGTTCGAGCCGCGCACACCGCGCCGCTCACAGAGGATGTCAGGAGCGGGCGGTCACGGGGCTAGCTTTCTCTCTCCCTCTGTTCAAGCCGCGCAAACTGCGCCGCTCACAAGGGAGGCTGGAAGCGGACGGTCGGGGTTAGTTTTTCTTTACGTTATAAGAAAGCTACCCTGCCTTCTGCGCCCCATTCATGCGTCACTCACCGGCGAAAGGAGAAAGATGTGTTTTTTAGTCCCTCCGAGGATGGACTGACCTTCAATTTCTCATACATATTCCCAGTTCCCTGATCATGCGACTGGAAATATCAATATTGCAGCAGGCGAGCCTGTTTTAATACAAGCGCGCCTGCAAGCATACGCCGAAGAAAGCATGTGGCGCTCTTATATGCTCGTGCATCCGAAAACCTTTGCGTTCCCCCCCTGTGGCTCAGTGGCCGAATCATTGGTTTTTCCCACGAGAGACCGGAGTTCGAATCCCGGTCTAGCGGCAGTTAAAATTATGCCGCCAATGCTTCGCTCTGTCAGTTCCCTGAAAAGCGACTGCAGACGTGCATTTTGCAGCCAACGAGCGCGTTGCACAACCCGCTCGCCTGCACCCAAACACCGTTTCTATGGTTTCCGTGCGTCACTGGCGAAAGGAGAAAAGAGCGTTTTCTGGTCCCCCCGCGGATGGACCGACCTCCTCTTTCTCGTACATTTCTCATTCCCCTCTGAAGTTCGGGCGACTGGAGATGTCTGTATTGCAGTGAGCAAGCCTGTTGTAATACACGCATGCCTGCAAACAAACGCCAGCACGTTGACGCTCTCTTATAATACTCGCGCTAACTGAGTTACAATGTGTCTCCCCCTGTGGCCCAGTGGCAGACTCTCAGGTTTTTGCACGCGAGAGACCCGCGTTCGATCCCCGGGTCTACCGGCAGATAAAATTATGCCGTCAATGCTCGCTCTGTCAGTTCCCTGAAAAGGCGACTGCAGATGTGTATTTTGCAGCCAACGAGCGCGTTGTACAACCCGCTCGCCTGCACCCAAACACCGTTTCTATGGTGTTCCGTGCGTCACTGGCGTAGGGAAAAAAGGGAGTTTTTCTGGTCCCGCTGCGGACGGACCAACCTCCTTTTTCCTATACATTTCCCATTCCCCTCTGGAATTCAGGCGACTGGAAATGTCAATATTGCAGTGAACAAGCCTGTTGTAATGCACGCAGGCCTGCAATAAACGCCAGCATGTTGACGCTCTCTGTTTCTATGGCAACTTCTCGCTCGTTCAGTTCCAGTAAATGTGACTGTTCCAGTGTATCCTGCAGTAAACAAGTCGGTTCTGTCACCCGCTTGCCTGCACACAAACGCCGTTTTTACGGCTACCCAGATAAATCCCATAAGTGTGAATTTTTTCTGGTGTCCCGGCCACGGCCGATGGTGCTTTATGTGTAAGAAGAATGCCCACTGCCCAGTGCCCATCTCTACACACAAGCACAGCCCGTCACACAGGGCTCGCGCACATGAATCGGCTCAGACCGATTGCGCTTCAAACATGGTGAATGTGCCCACTAACACCACGTTATGCATGTCTCACGGTTTCTGTAAAAACGAAACCAACGTGCACTCGCTTCACGCAAGCGAACGATGCTTTCGGTGTGATAAATGTGCCCGCTGTCCCGCGCCCACATCCACACATAGACATGACAGTTCCCACGGGAACCGCCCAGCCCTCCCCCTCGCGGTTAACCACCGCAGAGGAGTCGAGCGCGGGCAATCTGCCCGCTGTCATCAGCGCGCCCCATGCCTCAAATGTCACGAGCGACACGCTTGTGTTACAGCACACCGAAGCTTCTCCATCGCTGAGCGAGCGGAGCGCGCTTCGTATTCGACCCCTAGCTATCCATGCAGACGCATGGGCAAAGCTACCCGGGGTTTCGAAGTGGGTGCTGAACATTATAGAAAGAGGCTATTCGCTGCAGTTTCGCCGACGCCCTCGCCGCTATGTGGCGCGCATCGAGACCACGGTAAAAACAGAAGTAGCACATCTACTTCGAGCCGAAGTGACGAAACTATTGAGCAAAGGGGCCATAGAACCTCTCTCTCAAGATCAGAGCGAGGGAGGGCTATACAGCAGATACTTCCTGGTACCGAAAAAAGACGGGGGTCTCAGATCCATACTAGATCTAAGGCAACTGAACAAAGTGCTTGTGAAGCGACAGTTCAGGATGCTCACGATCAGGCAAATCCTTGTGCAGATTCGCCAAGGAGATTGGTTTGTGTCAATAGATCTGAAAGACGAGTATTTTCAAATACAGATAGCGTCACGTCACAGGCGATATTTGAGATTCGCCTTCGAGGGCCAGGCATATCAGTACACAGTCCTGCCGTTCGGTTTGTCCCTAGCACCCCGTACATTTACGAAGTGCATGGATGCGGCGCTCGCACCCCTCAGAATGAGAGGCATGCGAGTGCTGAACTATTTGGACGATTGGCTGATTCTAGCGCAATCTCGCGCAGTGCTCATAGAACACACGACCATTTTACTCGATCACCTCGAGGATTTGGGTCTGAGTGTCAATTGGGCGAAGAGCTCCCTGTCACCCAGTCAGAAAATATCTTTCCTGGGCACAGAACTGGACTCACTATCCATGATAGCGCGACTATCACAACAGCGCGCGGTAGACATTCGACGCACAGCGAACTCTTTTCGCTGCGGCGCGTCTGTCCCGCTCAAGAGATTTCAGAAGATGCTAGGTCTCATGGCCTCAGCATCATCAGTGCTCCAGCTGGGTCTGCTCCGCATGCGCCCGCTGCAGTTTTGGCTGAAAGCGCGAGTCCCACGCGAAGCGTGGGCACCCGGTTTGATTCGCCTCAGGGTCAATCAGAAATGCGTTACAGCTCTGAAACCCTGGAAAGCGAACGACTGGTACCAATCAGGTGTAAGCCTGGGGACTTCCTCGAGGGTGAAGGTGGTGTCCACGGACGCGTCCACCTCGGGATGGGGAGCGCTGCTCGAGGGCAGACCGTTCTTCGGCCAGTGGTCAGAACGGGAGAAGCTCCTGCACATAAACTGCCTCGAAATGCTGGCAGTAGACAACGCGCTGACGCGTTTTTGTCCCCAAATAAAAGGTCACCACGTCTTGGTCCGTTCGGACAACATGTCTGTGGTGTCCTACATAAATCGCCAGGGCGGCATCAGATCCGAGAAACTGTACAGGCTGGCAGAACGCCTCCTGGTATGGGCTCAGTGCAACCTGCGCTCGCTCAGAGCAGCGCACGTGCCAGGGATCATGAATATAGGACCAGACAGACTGTCCAGGAACAATGTTCCGGCAGGCGAATGGTCTCTACACCCACAGACAGTCCATCTGCTGTGGAAGAAATTCGGCAGAGCGGAAGTGGACCTGTTTGCGTCTCAAGAAAACGCTCACTGTCAAGAATTTTTCTCCAAGAGCAGGAGCGCGCTGGCCCATGTGTGGCCCCGCCGCCCGCTCTATGCTTTTCCCCCCGTCTCTCTCCTGCCTCAGGTGATAGAACGGATCAGGGAAGAAGGATGCTCAGTACTGCTGGTAGCACCGTTCTGGAAAAACCAACCTTGGTTCCCAGCCGTGATGCAGTTAGCAAGTACTGCCCCGTGGCCAGTACCAGTGAGGAGAGATCTCCTCTCACAGGCCCGCGGCTCGATCTGGCATCCTCACCCGGAACTATGGTCCCTTCATGTCTGGGCCATCAACGGGTACATGTTGGACTCCCTAAAGGAGTATTAAACACGATCACGCAGGCTAGAGCTCCGTCTACAAGACGACTCTATTCTTCGAAATGGTCTGTGTTTTCGGGCTGGTGCACAGCCCGTGGTGTCACCCACAAACTGTGGTGTGACGGAGGTGCTTTCCTTCCTACAAGAGCTGTTGGATGGGGGCAGGGCCCCCTCCACGCTCAAAGTTTATGTGGCGGCTATAGCAGCGTTCTCAGAAACAACGCTTGGTCAGTCAATAGGAAGGAACGATTTAGTCATCCGCTTCCTTAGAGGAGCTAAGAGACTGAATCCTCCCAGACCTCCCTCAGTCCCCGTATGGGACCTTTCTACGGTTCTGGAAGCCATGAAAGGTGCGCCATTTGAGCCTTTACAGTCAATCGATTTGAAACACCTGTTTTTCAAAACGGTGTTTTTGCTGGCTCTCGCTTCAGTGAAGCGCATAGGGGATCTGCACGCGCTCTCTGTGAGCGCGGCGTGCATGGAGTTTGGGCCCAATGACTCAAAAGTTATACTCAAACCTAAGCACGGTTATGTTCCAAAATCCCTCAACACACCGTTTAGGGCGCAGATTATCTCTCTGTCAGCCCTACCGGTCCCTGATGAGGAAAGAGACGCGAGCCTCCTTTGCCCAGTCAGGGCATTACGAGCTTATGTGTCTCGCTCGTCTGTTTTCAGACAGACGGAACAGCTCTTTGTTTCGTTTAGCGGACGTTCTAAGGGACTAGCCGCGTCGAAACAGAGCCTATCCAGATGGATAGTTGATGCTATAGCGCTGGCATACGCCTCCAAGGGCATGCAGTGCCCTTTGGGTGTCAGAGCGCATTCCACGAGAGGCATGGCCTCTTCGTGGGCCTGGTCAAGTGGGATTGCCTTGCAAGATATTTGTATGGCGGCAGGCTGGGCCTCCCCGTCTACATTTATAAGGTTTTATAACCTAGAGGTTCCCGCCCTGCAGGCCAGGCTGCTGTCGGTCTAAACTACCAGTATTATCTGACCTGATGCGTTCAGCTCAGAATGCTGCGTTTGCTGAGCACAGCTCAATGTTCGACAGTTTAAAGCTGGGCAAACTGTGTAAGACCCACATTTTTCCCCATCAGTTCAGGCCGTACCCCGCCCTGTCTGTATGATGAAATTCGCGTCCCATCGACGCTACTTTACGTGGAAAAGTGAGGCTGCACCCCTCCTTCTTCCCGGACTCTCTGTGAGTTCACTGAGTGATTGTGCACTATATGTACCCCGGGCTTTCGCCCTTGGGTCTTTGGTGTCAGATCTCAGCATGCACGGCGTTTTACATTGGGTCCCCTAGCGTAAGATATCTTACGCAGTACGAGAGACCTCTCGTAAGAGAACGTACTCGGTTACTAACGTAACCTCGGTTCTCTCTAGAAGAGGGAACGAGTACTGCGTATCTTGCCGTGCATGCACACGCTCTGGTTGCTTCGATGATGAAAAACCAGATAATAGCTGCCTGCGAGCGATATTTATAGGCCTAGACCACGCCCATTTCGGCGGGACGTGACGCAGCGGGCGCGAAGTGCCCTGATTGGGTCTGACGTCACGCCAGGCCTCGCTCGATAGGCTGCTGCAGTTGCCGCAGAGCAGCCAATAGGCGCGCGAGCTGTCTCGCCTATGTCTGCATTGCTGCTGCAACGCGTTTTGCATTATTACAAAATTAAGGATAATTTTTGGCTTCAATATCTCGCGGAAAAGGATTTTCCCCTAGCGTAAGATATCTTACGCAGTACTCGTTCCCTCTTCTAGAGAGAACCGAGGTTACGTTAGTAACCGAGTACGTTTCTATGTGGTGTTTGTTTTTAAGCTGCTGATTGTTCAGCACTTTGGTCTGCAGGTGCAGTTGTAAAGTGGTTTATAAATAAAGTTAAGTAAGTAAGTAAGTAAAAATTATTTTGAGAAGTGATGGTGGGACATTATGTGTTGTGGTCAGAGTTTTTAACTTCCTCTGCTTGATGTGGAAGGTTTTTGTCTTCCTGTGTTTTCTTCAGAGCTGCAGTAGATTCATCTTAATGTTGTGTGGAGGGAAACAGAATCATTCTGAAGTGTTTTAATCAAGAACAACATGAAGATCATTCAGCTTCAGCTCTGTGAGTTTTACATATCAATATATTTACATATGCTTTGTCATTCATTGTTTTGTTATAGGTTTACAGTGATATTAATTATAATGCTATTGTATTTTTTATCTTATAGATGTATTAATCTGTTGTCGAGCTGCAGTCTCAGATCAACTCACTGATTTGGGATCAAATGTGACCATAAACTGTGATCTTGATGAAAATGAGGTTTATTGGATTTTACTGAAAACACCAGATCCTCCAACACTGATTCTACGATCATTCCCAACACCAAAACAACTTTTTTACTTCAATAAAACATTCAGAAAGAAATATTCAGTGCAATTTAAACATCATCTGGTTATTAATAATGTGACCGCTGATGAATTAGGAGTTTATTACTGTATGAACACACACACACCTCCAAAACTCAGCAACAGCACCAGACTGCACTTCACCGGTGAGTTCATTTACTCCTCTATTGATCATAATGATGATTAGTGCAGTTATTTACTTATTTATTCACTACTTCAGATTTTTTTTTACACATGAACAACATAATTATTTATTTTCATTCGTTACTCCACACAGATATGAATATAAGCTAGATATTATATTCAGATGTTTGAAACTGCAGTCGTTGTGCTCCAGACTGTTACTGTAATTGTGATCTCTTTCTTTACAGAATCAACTCAACTAACTGAGTGTCACAATCATACAACGCTGGAGTTTATTAATCAGAATCAGAAACAATGGCAGATTATTATCATCATATCTGGACTGATGATCGGGCTTCTGCTCATTGTGCTGATCGGTGAGTGACTCTTCTTTAGTTTAGAAAATTAAATATATTATGCCATTTGTAAAAAAAAAAAAATATCATGACAAGTGGCGATTTAGTTATTGTGTAAAAGTTCTTTGTTTAGAATTGTTTATTTTGACTATTCAGTAATTAATTTGGCAGTTTTGTGCATACAAATATGACTTTATATTTTAATAATATAAAGAATAATACAACCTTTGGTAAATATTGAATCCAATTTCACGGTTTTATTTTTAGGACTAGTGAAAGTTTTTGTTGTTGGAAACAGAAGGTCTGCAGAACGATCACAACACAACACTGATCTACAGCAGACGCGGGTTATACAGCATCAGGAGGACTTACAGGTGAAATATTACAAACCATCATTAGAACTCAAATCTATTTCTGTCTTGATAATTATTGAGATTTCTTGTTGACTGTATTTCAACACTTTAGAAAGTGATCAGTTGACTTAACTTAAAAAAATTAAGTAAACCCGTTGCCTTCAAATTATTAAGTAAATAAACATAATGCTTAATTGAAAAAAATAAGTTATGTGAACTTGACAATTCCACATTACTTAATGTTTTCGATTAAGCATGAGATTTATTTACTTAATAATTTTAAGGCAAAGGTTTTCCTAATTTTTTTTTAAGTTAAGTCAACTGATCACTTTTTACAGCGAACAAACTTATTGTTTAGATTATGAAATTCATTTTGGTTCAGCAACAACTGCTGAACTCCTAATACTGTTTCCCTCTTTGCTCTTCAGTATGCTGAGGTGGATTTTACCAAGATCCGGAGAAATATTCGCTCCAGCCAAATCAACAGCACATATGCGGCACTAAACCTGCCGAAGTCATGAACACACGAGTATGACTGATCTATATCACAAGCTGAAAATGCAAGTTTTTTTGTTGTTTTTTACAACTTAAAACAGTGTGTGCATTAATTCTAAGTGTTACTTTGGAAATTTACAGTTCTTTGTCGTTTACTCAAACATGTTCATTTGGGTGAGATTTAATGGAATCTTTAGAATATTATTACAATTATTATAATTATAAGTATTACTGAAATATTTACTTAAATAACAAAAATCGTTCAAATGTAGTGACAAGAAAATGTTTTCAGTACTTCAAGTTCTCAGAGAGATAATTGCTGGAAAATGAAGTTTCTCTCTCTCTCTCTCTCTCTCTCTCTCTCTCTAATGTTTTGCATATCGTCCTTATGATAAAAACAGGGTGAAAGCAGGTTACGTTCTTCAGCCTTGTGACATGAATGAACACTGCACACTTTTGCACGTATTGGTTTTTGTATACTGGTAACTTTTATTTTCAGTAAAATTGTTAAAATGATTTACTATATTTTAGTATATAATTTAAATTAGTGTATTGATTTTCTTTTTTGAAATCACCAAGAGCTTGCAAAGTCAACAGGATCATTGGTGTAAATCCAATTATTATTTTGTCTTGTGGAATATAACGTGAATATCTTATGTGAAAGAGTATTAAATAATAAAAAAAAACATAATGCAAGTTTTATCATCCTTCTTATTTTTTTAAATGATCATATATAAATTGTTTTACATTCAAAGGCTAAACCATGTGGTTAAACTCAACTGAAGTGCTAAACCGAAACCACTAAACGTGCTAAACGTGCTAAACGTGCTAAACGTTCCACTGGTTTGGTCACTAAACAACCAATAACAAACAGAGTCTCTCACCTTTGTCTAGAGTTGAGGTTGTTTAATCATGAACCGAGTGCAGTGTTTCCCCAATACCTTTATGTGTTCATGTATCTCAGTTCTCACAGTTGTATACACCTCAAATGGAAACAACAGCACTGCACTACGTCTGCTGGGGTTTAAACACTCTTTGTCTGAATATCTAGATCAACCCATTTAATACCAGAGCATCAGACAACTGTGTTGTAACATGAAAAGCTCCTTCGCACTTGAAAGATTCTATTGCTGTGAATGGTAAGACTGCAGTTAGTCTGCAAACGTCAAAGCAGTTTCACATGAATCTAGCCATTCATGGTTCCATCAGGAATTTCCTTTGTTTTTAACGTGAGTTACACTTTATGTGTTTGATGCGGGAAAAATGCTGTAGCGCGTCAATATAACTGGTCTCAAAAAGATTTTCAAATGTGATTAATAAGTAAAAATGCATAAAAGTCTTAAAGACTGTATAGATATTTATTAAACAAGGTTAAACTGGTGTCGGAAAACATGTAAATGAACAATCTGGAGTCGTGCACATGATGCAAATGTGTTAAAGGTTAAAGACAAAGACTGCATGTATTTGTGGAGTGTGTTTAGTGTAGTTGTGTTCTTCTGACATCAGTCAGATCTCAACCATGAGCAACATGTTTATCTGTTTATCTTGTGCACACTGTAAGTACACATAAATAAATAAATTATATTATGTGATATCAGGAATTAATGAATCAGTGAACGATGAGCAGTTCATATTTTAACATGAAAAATACATACAAATTTTGAGAAAATGAAAAATGTTCACTTTTCCCGATGTTTACTTTTAGTGAAAAAAATAAATAATAATAATAATTTTGTTACTTTAAATAGATTATCCTCCTGAAGTTCTGTTTGCTTCCGTGTGTTAATAAATTTCATTTTATTTTGTATCAACAATGTTGTTCCTCCTTTCCCCACAATGTTCTTTGTTGCTCCTTCCTATCCCTAGACTGGGAACACTGTAAAAAAATTCTAACCCTCCCAAATCAAAAATTTCAAGTGAACGATAACATCTAAATTTTTCAATTGGCCCAGGTGAAATTCTTGTTGCAATAGTCTGTTAACATTGGCTCAATGAGAAATAATACGTCAGACTAATTGAAAAATGTAGATGTTATCGGTCACTTGAAATTTTTGACTTGGGGATGTAATTTTTTTTTTACAGTGAATGAACGTAATATATGTGATAACAGGAATCAATGAATCAGTAAATTTAGTAAATGAAATTTTATCAAACATTAAATAATACATAAAGAGTACAAAATGCATTTAATACTGGCAAACAATCATTGCATATGGGAGTGCGAAGAAGTCAAACATTTTTGGAAAGGTGTGAAAGAAATGATAGAGAAGATTCTTGATGTTAACATTCCATTGTCAACTTTACTTTTCCGATTACATTTGTTTCCTAAGGAGATCAAATTAAAAAAGAAAGAGTGTATATTTATAAATATATGCATTCTTCAAGCAAAACGGCTTATTTCTTTAAATTGGAAAAATATTTGTGCACCAAATAGGACGTTGGCTAAAAGAAATGGTAACAAATATGTCAATGGAAAAGATGACTTATATTTTAAGGGACAAATATAAAATTTTGAGGGAGTTTTGGGACCTTTCAGATCGTTCTTAAAATGTGGTGGACTAGGTGTTAATAAAGACTAAGAAAAGAGGAGGTATAGAAAATCAATGTAAAATACTGAGAGGCTGTTTTTTTTCTTGCCTTCTGTTACATGGAAATGTATATGTTCATATGTATAGTTAAAAAGCAACAAAATAATAATAATAAAAAAAATACTGGCAAACACAACATGATGAAAGAACACTTGTGGTGCAGAATTGTTCAGGCAGAAATATACTGACACTATAGAGCAAAATATCAAGCTTTTAGACCTGACTTGTCATTTCTGTCTCTGTTGGTTGTTCTTCAGAAGAGAATAAGGCAGTGTGGATTCTTTCTCTCAAGAGAAAGATTAAACCAGCTATAAGCACTATTAACACTACAGGTAATACAATGTAAACCCAGAGCGAATGCGATGATGTCACCACATCTGGTCCAGTTTTTTCTCTTTGGTTTCCTTGATCAATTTCTTTTTCTGCTGATGATTCTGCAACAAAAAAAAAGTAAAGAAAAACAACATGACTGCACTGTGATGAAGACAACAGATCCGGCTATAATTTATATACAGCTGCGTTCAGACTGGAGCATCACTAGTGAACATCAACTTTCTAATCATATATTAATAAACAAGATTCACACACCATTGATGATCAGCTGTACAGTCCTAAGCTCAGATGAGTGTGATATGAGGCAGCCGAACTCTCCGGCATCAGTGTAAGTGAGACTGTTGAGTTTGATGGAGAAGTTTCCTCTCTCATACTCATCAGGGAATGTTTCAGCTCTGTTCTTGTAGTCTGGGTCCTGTGTCTCTGAATGACGGCCTTTGATTATATCACACACAATCTTGCTGCCATTGTGTCTCCAGTGTACATTAATGTCTTGAAGTTTAAAAACTTTAGTGGAAGAACACGGCAGGAGAACAGAACCACCAATAACAGCCTCTACTGTTTCCTGCAGAGACACTGAAACAACACAAACATTAACTGGAAGCACACAGTCTACCATTTATGCAGTTTAAAGGGATAGTTCACTTTGAAATTAATTTTTGGTATGTTTTAGCTTACCTCAAGGGCATCCAAGATGTAGGTGTCTTTTTTTCCGCAGTAGTTTCAATTTTGATATTTTTAGGTCAAACCGTTCTTGTCTGTCAGTCATATAATGCAGGTCTATGGTCACTGTCTCAAAACACAAGCACAGAGTCCAAATTAAAACAATTCCCCGTCGTCCAAATTAAACAATTCCCCATCGTAAGTACACATTGATGGCCTAAGACACGAAACGAGCGGTTTGTGTGAGAAAACGAACAGTATTTATATCGTTTTTACCTCTTATACGCAGCCATGTCCGAGTGATCTGACGTGTACGCAGACTGGTGCATAGATATATACACTAGATGTCGCCTTAAAGACATTCGTTCCAATGAACTGCCGTAGACAAGGCGACATCTAGTGTATATATCTATGCACCAGTCTGCGTACACGTCAGATCACTCGGACATGGCTGCGTATAAGAGGTAAAAACGATATAAATACTGTTCGTTTTCTCACACAAACCGCTCGTTTCGTGTCTTAGGCCATCAATGTGTACTTACGATGGGGAATTGTTTAATTTGGACGACGGGGAATTGTTTTAATTTGGACTCTGTGCTTGTGTTTTGAGACAGTGACCATAGACCTGCATTATATGACTGACAGACAAGAACGGTTTGACCTAAAAATATCAAAATTGAAACTACTGCGGAAAAAGAGACACCTACATCTTGGATGCCCTTGAGGTAAGCTAAAACATACCAAAAATTAATTTCAAAGTGAACTATCCCTTTAAGTGTTTGTTTCGTCCTCACCTTTGTTTATCAGCACTGCAAACACACAGATGAAGCTGAAACTGCAGAAACACACACACAAAAAACTATTTACTTAACCTCGACCAGAAGAGCATTTTGCAAGCAACTTTTAAACATTCATAGAAAGCTCACGCACCCAAATTAATGAAAACCAGGTGCAAGACACAAAATAGAAGTCAGTAAATCTCATCTCAACACAATCATTGAATGGTTTTGCTCTTATTAATCAGAGCTTCAATATTTGTAAGATTTATACTATCTGAACAGTTATTGGGGCATTTGGTAACAGTTATCTGTGAATTTGACTGTTTGTGGACAGTTTTTTATGTAGATTTTGTAAAAAAATTAAAATAAATTATATATTTTGTTTTTATTTTGAAGTGAACTGTTATGTAAGATCTCCCATCACAACTGGGGCAGAATGACTTCATTTAAAGTTGGCATGAAACGGAAGTTGCGACAATCTTTTCTTTGTTATTGTGACGTATATATGAGTGAAATGGCTTCTCGAATAAGAAAAAAATGATTTTGTAGGATTTTGTCCATAGGGAATTGATTGTGGGTGGTTGTGGTTTGCTATTGGTCGAACTTATGTGAGTGACAGTTTGTTCTGCCCTCACACAAGGAAACATGAATTTTAAAATAATGATATGATTCATTTATAATAAATACTGTAAATCCATACAAATATAAGAACTGTCAATTTTGGTTCCATGGTGAATTTAATCAATACTTATTATAATCCATGTAGTTATTATTTCAATTTAACTTTTTCATTAATCATCATCACCTATGTATAGGCCAACTAAATGGAATCATTCATAGTCTGTTGCTATTATTGATAATTATTTTCATCAAAAAATAAATAAAACATAGGCCTATAGCCTAACTCATATAGTGTGCTTCAGATGAATCTCTCTTTGAATACATTCTGTCATTTGACCATCATTATTCAACTAAACTGTTAAAATCCATAAAATTACAACTAATTTAGCAAATATTCCAATTATTCCCTTAATAATATATTGGATGTTGCATCATCATCATCATGTACAGGTTAAAATTTCTAAATTGTTACAGTTTAGCAGTTGATCTTAAGTTGTCTCTTCACCCATCTGACCTTTGTGGAAAACCTTAACTGTAATGCTAGGCAAATCAAATATATATAAACTAAAACTAACTGCACATGCACTGAGAACGTAGGCTAATACAAAATGCTAACACTAATGCAAAGTGACTCAGTTAAAATGTTAGTAGCTACTGCAGATACACCTCTTTATAAACCAAGCCATGTTAATGTATTCATGACGTTCAATGCGGTCACCGTTAAAGGTTTGTTTAAACAAAACAGTCGATGGCCAAAGCAGATAAACCAGACCAAAAGCAAACACCAGCGCTTCAGTGCTGTCTGGAAGGAAGTAAACTACACGCCTTTATCCAAACAGCGTTTCATTCAGAAATCATCCTACCTGGTGATCATCATAGTGCCCTGTAATTATTCACATACATTGTTTTAAAATATATAACGTATAAATACTTATGAAATTAGGGTCAGATACTAAAACAGAAAGTAGACTATCGCACAACTTCCGCATCAATATGCCATGAGTCATGCCATGGTGCGTTCAAATCCTTCTGGGAAGTTCGTAGCCTACTTACGTGGGAAGTCGTGTTTACGACGGCATGTGCGTTCAAGTCATTTTCCTCGGAGTAAGATGGTGGTGTACTTTCTCTTAATTAATTAAACAAAAATACAGCAAGTTTCTATAGTTCTAGAAAATGAAGAACAAAGAAATGTGCATCAGGTGTGCTCTGCTTTTTTATGTTTTTAATTCATTTATGAAGCCACTGCAAACTTTATCATTACATATATAGCCTACATTGTTATATTATAATTCCATCATATTCCCTGCAGGTAATTAGCTTACTTCGCTGTAAATAGAAAAGCCTGACAATATCACTGCTAAATACCTTTCGGTATTGTGGTATTCCGCCGTGTTTCTCACTGACACGCCCACAACTCGTAAAGATCGGAGCTTAAAGAAAATCCCGAGCTCCCCACTGGTATTTACGACATTGTGGTGGCGTTCATGTGCGTTCAACTCGCAAATACGAGATGACTTGAACGCACCATCATTTCGTCAAATGTAAGTGACGTCAACCTGACTTCCACGCACACGGACGAATATCAAATAGTGTTTTACCATCCAGCACATGTCCAACACATTAACCATATTGTAGCCTATATATGTCAATTATAAAATGTGGCTAAAACCAGATTGCTTCCTTTGTCAACCAGCAAAGAGAGAGAAGCATAACAAACATACAGCATGGACTAATTTGCATTTCAAATTGTAGACATATAGGCTACTTTCAGAAAAATATTATGTATGCATATAGGTTTGATTGCATGTGTTTGCTAGTTTTTTAACTGTTAAATATAAATAGCACATAAATAACAAAAGCACATATATTTGCTTTTGTTATTTAATTATTTATTCATTCATTTATAATTTTAATAATCTCACACACACACACACACATATATATATATATATATATATATATATATATATATATATATATATATATATATATATATATATATATATATATATATATAATTATTTACGTCGTTATAGATACTGCACTTCTCTACTGCCCTCTAGAGGCTGAGATCTGTAACTCTCCACTCGATCCACACACTGGCTGCGTTCGAAACCGCATACTCAATGAGTAGGTACTTAATTTCAATAAGTACTTACTTAACGAGCGCTAAAAGAGTAGGTACTTTATAGCCAGATCTCGTTGAGTATGAATGCGAACCGGACATCTGCCATGTTGACGTTATCATGTGACCTACGACGCGTTATCACAAGAGCCACAACTTGAAAAATTTGAACGACACGTTTAATTCATCTATCTGTAAATATCTTGATATTGATTAAACTTGCTCATTTTGTGGTCTTTTTGAAGAAACTGCTGCCCATTTATGTTGTGAATACATTTAGGGTTGATTTAAGTTCTTATATTTAACCCTACTAATGTGACCCACCGTTTTATCCTTAACGATATTATTTATTTTTATTACAAAATCCCCAAATTGTCATCTCTTGAATATGTTGTTAATTTCTTTATTTTATATCCAAACATTTTCAGCCACAAGCAAAAGTGGCTAACTGCTTTATGTTTTCCTCTTTTTCTTGATGAATTTAACTCTCGTTTCATCCCTCAGGCCTAGCCTATAAATAACAAAAAATGATTTTTTTAAGTGTATTATAACTAATTATTTAAGAAAATATATATTACGATATTCAACCTTGTAGGTTCTTTTTTCCTGTGTATAAAATCTCATATTATGTATGCAAACCCATGATTGATATATGTGTGTTTGTGTGTGTATATATATATATATATATACACCTCATAACATCAGTAACTCAACAGCCCTACCTAGAACGGTTTTCCTCAGCGTTTGTAATGTCTGCACAAAGGGCAGCTGTGCGAAGATTCGCCTTTGGAGAAAACTGTTGATTTTATACTCGAAAAATGTAAGTATCATTAATGTTAAAAATTAATATCACCCCAGAATGAATTGTATTGCTATCCCACCCCAAAACATACAATAATAACAACGATAAATGCTGACCAATACTTAATTATATTAATTTTTACTGAAAATAATTCAATAAAACAAACAAAATGTAATGTATGTCATATGACATAGCTATGCATGAATACACTCTAGATGTGTATATAGTGAACATATCTACATTTTCATTCAAACAATAAATAAAGCATTCATTAAATATTTATATTTTATTTACTGACAACAATGAGAAATATTAATACATTTGTAAAAGAATGAATCAAAGTCACCATCACACAATAAACAAATGCATATACAAGTCAACACATGAAACAAAGCTTTATTCAAACTACAATCATGTATGTAGACTACAGGTGCTGAACCCCACATCCTTCTGCCATCTCAACACAGCGGTTCCCATTCTGAGGCTTTATTCTGATGAATCAGCTGACCACCAGAGGTGAGCCGTGCCTTCGTGCCTGAGGTTGTTGCGTATAGTGTTGTGCTCCACAATCTGAGGCAATAAGGGCAGGTGGAGTGATGGAGGGTCTTGGAAGGGCAGGTGGAGTGATGGAGGTCTCATCCATGGCACCATCTCCAGGATTCAGCTCTGGGCTCCTCATCCTCAGTGCTCACACCAGCCTGCTGACATTTCAGATCCTACAAAAATGCACAAACATAACACAAAAAACAGTCATTTTAACCGCACAATGTCATTTGATTTCAGTATTATTTAGAAGACAAAAACGTGTTTGTTTTTTTTCACAAATGCCGCCATCATCTTTCCTTGCAGGTCCTGCTCCACCACAAAAGCTTTGTGGCAAATGCACAGAAATCAAGAATCAGAAAAGTGCTGTAATAGCTCTGTTTGAAATTACAATAATTAAAATAAACTACAACTTAATATTTAAATAGTTGTTGTTATTTATTTCTGTAGTATACTCACTCAAAGCCTTTGATGGCAGCATTCTGCTTCATGAGCCACTCTCCTCCACTGCATAAACACACACGTTTTTCATCCGACCCTGTAACATCCAGACAAGTTTCACATTACCTCTGTGATTTATGAGCTCAACACTACATTTACATGTTGAGGTTGTTTTAACTTTTTATCCAACATAAATGTTCCTCAATTTATCAACAGTAATGGACAAATAAAATAGATAACTTATGTTTAGTTACTATATAGATTTGTTCTAGTACACATTCATCACTCAGATGTCTATTTCATGTAGTGATGTGCTCTTCTGCAATACTTACTGAAGATTTTCCTGTCAGATGTAAATAGACCTTTTAAATAACTGTCTTTAAGATGTATATGGTTTATGTAAATCCACTTTAGAGACGTAACTTACGTGTCCTTACTGGAGCTCCCATGTTAGCTAACGTTATACATAGTAAAACGTGTTTTTACAGCAAAATCACAACTATACTATACTGTGTAACGTCTTTACACCTTCAACAATTCAACAGTTTACTCTACAGTAGTTCAACACATGCAATTTTAACACAAGGAACCGTGTTTACTCACATTTGAAAGCACCCGCGTCGCTGATCTCCGCGATGTTTGATAATGACGTATCCTCTCGCGTGGCCTCCTGGGATAGAAGAGTATCCACGGATCAGCACTCAAAAATCTGTGTGGAAGCAGTAAGCCATCCGGGAACTTCTCGCCTACTCTTTTATGAATACTGATGTTTCGAACGTACTGCTTCCTTCACGTACTGTTTTCGCCTACTATATAGTAGGAAAGTAGGCATATTCGAACGCACTTAAGTCCGAATCTCGCGATAATTAATACGTCACCCAGGTAATTCTCGCCTACTCTTTTGGATTCGTACATACTTTTTCGCTCGCCTACTCTTTTTCCCATACTAAATAGTAGGGAAGTATGCGGTTTCGAACGCAGCCACTGTGTGCTCTCACCACTGGATGGCAGCTGTTACTGACTGACTCTCTCTGTGTTTCATGTGATTGGCTGTTAAGTGTAAAATGTCGCACTTTCATGCGCACACACTCACTCAAGATTCATCATATAGGCCTACACAAGATCAAACCCTGAGTTGACAGAGAATGTTTATGAAACGTGACCCACACCGTGTTGGATTAGTTTGGTCTTGTCTACCAGCTCAGAAACTGTGAGTTTGTTCACTCCACAGAATCAGTCCTGAAGTTTTGTGTGACAGTAACTGATCCAGAGATTTAGTCGATGTTTCTCTGCAGTTACTCAGTTTAATCAAACACAAACATGTCACTTTAATATGATTAACACTAACAAAGGTCTTATGAAAACAGTGGTTATTAAAGCACAAAAATAATTTTGTGAAGTGATAATGGGGCATTATGTATTGTGGTCAGAGTTTTAGACTTCCTCTGCTTGATGTGGAAGGTTTTTGTCTTCCTGTGTTTTCTTCAGAGCTGCAGTAGATTCATCTTAATGTTGTGTGGAGGGAAACAGAATCATTCTGAAGTGTTTAAATCTCGACAAGAACAACATGAAGATCATTCAGCTTCAGCTCTGTGAGTTTATTTACATATGCTTTGTCATTAATTGTTTTGTTATTATGTTTACAGTGATCTTAATTATAATGCTATTGTATTTTTTATCGTATAGATGTGTTAATCTGTTGTCGAGCTGCAGTGTCAGATCAACTCGCTGATTTGGGATCAAATGTGACCATAAACTGTGATCTTGATGAAAATGAGGTTTATTGGATTTTACTGAAAACACCAGATCCTCCAACAGTGATTCTACGATCAATGTCAACCACGCCATCACCTTTTTACTTAAATACAACATTCAGAAAGAAATATTCAGTGCAATTTAAACACCGTCTGGTTATTAATAATGTGACCGCTGATGAATTAGGAGTTTATTTCTGTATGAAAACAGGCACACATCCAAAACTCAGCAACAGCACCAGACTGCACTTCACCGGTGAGTTCATTTACTCCTCTATTGATCATAATGATGATTAGTGCAGTTATTTACTTATTTATTCACTACTTCAGATTTTTTTGAACAACATAATTATTTATTTTAATTGGTTGCTCCACACAGATATGAATGTATTATAAGCTATATATTATATTTAGATGTTTGAAACTGCAGTCGTTGTGCTCCAGACTGTTACTGTAATTATGGACACTTTCATTACAGAATCAACTCAACTAACTGAGTGTCACAATCAGACAGCGCTGGAGTTTACTGATCAGAATCAGAAACAATGGCAGATTATTATCATCATATCTGCTCTGATGAACGGGCTTCTGCTCATTGTGCTGATCGGTGAGTGACTCTTCTTTAGTTTAGAAAATTAAATATAAACATGCCATTTGTAAAAATATCAATATGATTCTCCTCTCCACTGGCAGGCGTTATTGTGTAAAAGTTCTTTATTTAGAATTGTTTATTTTGACTATTCAGTAATTAATTTGGCAGTTTTGAGTATTCAAATATGACTTTATATTTTAAGAAATAATAATACAACCTTTGGTAAATATTGAATCTAATTTGGCTGTTTTATTTTTAGGACTATTAAAAGTTTTTGTTGTTGGAAACAGAAGGTCTGCAGAACGATCACAACTCAACACTGATCAGCAGACGCGGGTTATACAGCATCAGGAGGACTTACAGGTGAAATATTGCAAACCATCATTAGAACTCAAATTTATTTCTGTCTTGATAATTCTTGATAATTCTTGTTGACTGTATTTCAACACTGTAAAGTGTTCAGTTCACTTACTTAAAAAAATTAAGTAATCCCGTTGCCTTAAAATTAAGTAAACAAACGTAATGCTTAATTAAAAGAAATTAAGTAATGTGAACTTGACAATTCCACATTACTTAATGTTTTCGATTAAGCATGAGATTTATTTACTTAATAATTTAAGGCAACGGTTTTCCTCAATTTTTTTTAAGTTAAGTCAACTGATCACTTTTTACAGTGAACAAACTTATTGTTTAGATTATGAAATTCATTTTGGTTCAGCAACAACTGCAGCTGAACTCCTAATACTGTTTTCCTCTTTGCTCTTCAGTATGCTGAGGTGGATTTTACCAAGATCCGGAGAAATATTCGCTCCAGCCAAATCAACAGCACATATGCGGCACTAAACCTGCCGAAGTCATGAACACACGAGTGACTGATCTATATCACAAGCTGAAAATGCAAGTTTTTGTTGTTTTTTACAACTTAAAACAGTGTGTGCATTAATTCTAAGTGTTACTTTGCAGATCTACTGTTCTTTGTCATTTACTCAAACATGTTCATGTTCATTTGGGTGAGATTTAATGGAATCTTTCGAATATTATTACAATTATTATAATTATAAGTATTACTGAAATATTTACTTAACAAAAATCGTTCAAATGTAGTGACAAGAAAATGTTTTCAGTACTTCAAGTTCTCAGAGAGATAATTGCTGGAAAATGAAGTTTCTCTCTCTCTCTCTCTCTCTAATGTTTTGCATATCGTCCTTATGATAAAAACAGGGTGAAAGCAGGTAACGTTCTTCAGCCTTGTGACATGAATGAACACTGCACACTTTTGCACGTATTGTTTTTTTTTTATACTGGTAACTTTTTTATTTTCAGTAAAATGGTTCAAATGATTTACTATATTTTAGTATATAATAAAAAAATTTTATAAAGGCTATATTATTAAATTAGTGTATTGATATCTTGTTTTTTGAAATCACCAAGAGCTTGCAAAGTCAACAGGATCATTGGTGTAAATTCAATTATTAGTTTGTCTTGTGGAATATAATGTGAATATCTTATGTGAAAGAGTATTCAATAAAAAACATAATGCAAGTTTTATCATCCTTCTTATTTTTTAAAATGATCATACTTATTATATAAATGTTTTTACATTCAAAGGCTAAACCGTGTGGTTAAACTGAAGTGCTAAACCGAAACCACTAAACGTGCTAAACGTTCCACTGGTTTGGTCACTAAACAACCAATAACAAACAGAGTCTCTCACCTTTGTCTAGAGTTGAGGTTGTTTAATCATGAACCGAGTGCAGTGTTTCCCCAATACATTTATATGTTCATGTATCTCAGTTCTCACAGTTGTGTACACCTCAAATGGAAACAACAGCACTGCACTACGTCTGCTGGGGTTGAAACACTCTTTGTCTGAATATCTAGATCAACCCATTTAATATCCAGAGCATCAGACAACTGTTTTGTAACATGAAAAGCTCCTTCGCACTTGAAAGTTTCTATTGCTGTGAATGGTAAGACTGCAGTTAGTCTGCAAATGTCAAAGCAGTTTCACATGAATCTAGGCCAGGGGTCTGAAACATATAGGACACGAAGTAGGCCTACTGAATCATGAGCAACAGAAAGAGAGAGAGTACATTTTTAGGTGGCCCTTTCTCATAGCAACACTTTTACATAGTCATAGGCCTACTATCTATGACCAAATAAAAAGTGAAAAGAAATCATAAAATGAACATTCACACTACAGTCTTTGTGAAGTCAGAGCTGAACCCAGTCTCACAGCACTTTTTTGTGATAGATGATTTTGTGACATTGTAGATGTGCATATAAAAGTACTGTATGTAATAAGAACAATTATGCTGTTCCTTTTCATTACAGATCGTACCGCTTCTGTATCCAGTTAATGTGATCTTTTTGAACATTTGCTGGTAAATGGTTTTGAACTTGTATCATTCAGAGCTTCCCTGCTTCACTCTGCAAGTCATTCAGTTCAGAGTGGCTCATCACTGTACAGAAAACAGTGGAAAATATCTGATTTTATGTGCATTAATCTTGAGATATTTAAAATGGGGCAATATTTATGTCTATAAGGGAAGGTTTGTGGATTTTTTTAACTTTAGATTTCATTTGGTTAGTGTCCCAAAAAAAAAGTACAGAAGACTTTGCAGGAAGTGCAAAGAAAAATGTATATCAGTAAAGAAGCACAACAAATGCAGAGCACATGCACCCTTATTCATGAATAATTTGTTTAGTTATGAGTCATGATTTAATAAATTAATCACATCTGTCAGAAAAAAAAGAAAAGAAAAACATTTGTCATTGACCCAAAACCTTACATCAAATTTACTGAATAAAACAAGTTCATTTTAATCAAAGACTACTGTCATGGAACAGAAGAATGCAGACAAAGATCAAACACAAACGGATGTAAACAGGTGATTGACTGGAATGTAGATCATATAAAATGAAACTGGAAGGAGAATCTTATCTGCAGGCAGAGATTACAGATAACTGAAAGGATGGCTTGAAGAGGAGATGATCACTGAAGACTGAGGAAGACAGAAGACTTCTAGACAGTGATTCACATGTAGGTAGGGGTTCAGGGTTGATATCTGAATGAGAAACTGAACGAGTTACAGCAGATTTCACTTTCCATGCATGCTTTGCACATGGTTAAATTAGATCTAGTGTTTAATCTTATGTTGGGATTTTTGTTTTTGTAGAGACTGTGGTTTGGTCTATTTCTGAGGATATGCCAAAGAACATTAAAACTATGTTGCATTATTTAAATGGGACATAATAGTTTTACAGTCCAGTGTTAGTTAACTATGTGTGCTTGTGCTATTGCTAGCTGGCAGTTTTAAGATTCTGATGTTAATGGTTTTATGCAATTAAATAAAGTTTCAGATAGCTACACTGTAAAAAAAAAAAAAAAAAAAATTTTATTTTATTTTGTATTTTCATGATTTATCACATTATTTGTCAAATCAACTTAGGAGATTGGTTTAATGAATAGAAACTCAAAATATTATTTTATCTTATCCACATTAATTATCTTTGTTGTATTAACTCAAATTTTTTATTTCAATGAACTCAAAATTTTAAGGCAACCAGGTAACTTACTTTTTAAACTTAACTTAAGTTAAACCATGATTTAAAAAACAAACATATTTTGTGGCCTTAATTGGAATACGTCCACAGTACTCATAAATGTTAGTTTTTAAACTTAAATGTTTTAAAGATTCCCCTCCTTGAACTGCCACCTTACCGTGGTGGAAGGGTTTGAGTACCCGAACGACCCTAGGAGCTATGTTCTCCGGGGCTATATGTCCCTGGTAGGGTCTCCCGCGGCAAACAGGTCCTAGGTGACGGGTCAGACTAAGAGCGGTTCAAAAACCCTTTATGATGAATTCAAAAACAAGGACCGTGACGTCGCTCGGCATGGCACAGCCGGGGCCCACCCTGGAGCCAGGCCTGGCAACCTGATCACTGGACACGGAAACTAGCTCTAGGGACGAGGAACGTCACCTCGCTGGCGGGGAAGGAGCCTGAGATTGTGTGTGAGGTTGAGAGGTACCGACTAGAGATAGTCGAGATCACCTCGACACACGGCTTGGGCTCTGGAACCACACTCCTTGAGAGAGGAAGGACTCTTTACCACTCTGGAGTTGCCCATGGTGAGAGGCGGCGGGTTGGTGTGGTTTGCTTATAGCCCCCCAGCTCAGCCGCCATGTGTTGGAGTTCACCCCGGTGAACGAGAGGGTCGCTTCCCTGCGCCTTCAGGTCAGGGATAGGTCTCTCACTGTCGTGTGCGCCTACGGGCCGAACGGCAGTGCAGAGTACCTGGCCCTCTTGGGGTCTCTGGGAGGGGTGCTGGAAAGTGCTCCGACTGGGGACTCCGTCGTTCTACTGGGGGACTTCAACGCCCACGTGGGCAGCGACAGTGACACCTGGAGGGGCGTGATTGGGAGGAACGCTCCCCCTGATCTGAACCTTAGTGGTGTTCTGTTATTGGACTTCTGTGCTAGTTACAGCTTGTCCATTACGAACACCATGTTCAAGCATAAGGGTGTCCATCAGTGCACGTGGCACCAGGACACCCTAGGCCGGAAGTCGATGATCGACTTTGTGGTCATTTCATCCGACCTCCGGCCGTATGTCTTGGACACTCGGGTGAAGAGAGGGTCGGAGCTGTCAACTGATCACCACCTGGTGGTGAGTTGGATCCGATGGCAGGGGAGGAAGCTGGACAGAGTCGGCAGACCCAAGCGTACTGTGAGGGTCTGTTGGGAACGTTTTGCAGAGTCCCGTCAGAGAGATCTTCAACTTCCACCTCCGGCGGAGCTTCGACCGGATCCCGAGGGAGTCTGGAGATATTGAGTCTGAGTGGACCATGTTCTCCACCTCCATTGTCGACGCGGCCACTCGGAGCTGTGGCATTAAGATCTCCAGTGCCTGTCGAGGCGGCAATGCCCGAACCCGGACACCGGACACACACGGGTGGACACCGGAAGTAAGGGATGCTGTCAAGCTGAACAAGGAGTCCTATCGGGCCTGGCTAGCTTGAGGGACTCCTGAGGCAGCTGACGGGTACCGGCAGGCCAAGCAGACTTTTTCAAACCAAGCGGTGGTTGTGGAGGCAAAAAATCGGGCTTGGGAGGAGTTCGGTGAGGCCATGGAGAAGGACTACCGGTTGACCTCGAAGAGATTCTGGCAAACCGTCCGACATCTCAGGAGAGGGAAGCAGTGCCCTACCAACACTGTTTACAGTGGAGGTGGGCAGCTGTTGTCCTCAACTGGGGATGTCGTCGGACGGTGGAAGGAATACTTCGATGATCTCCTCAATCCCACCGACACGTCTTCCATTGAGGAAGCAGAGGCTGAGGCCTCGGAGGTGGACTCGTCCATCACGCAAGCTGAAGTCACCGAGGTAGTTCAGAAGCTCCTCGGTGGCAAGGCACCGGGGGTGGATGAGATCCGCCCTGAGTACCTCAAGTCTCTGGATGTTGTGGGGCTGTCTTGGCTGACACGCCTCTGCAACATCGCGTGGCGTTCAGGGACAGTACCTTTGGGCTGGCAGACCGGGGTTGGTGGTCCCTCTTTTTAAGAAGGGGGACCGGAGGGTGTGTTCAAACTACAGGGGGATCACACTTCTCAGCCTCCCAATGCCAGGGTACTGGAGAGGAGAATACGGCCGATAGTAGAACCTCGGATTCAGGAGGAACAGTGCGGTTTTTGTCCCGGTCATGGAACAATGGACCAGCTCTATACCCTCTCCAGGGTGCTGGAGGGTTCATGGGAGTTTGCCCAACCAATCCACATGTGCTTTGTGGATTTGGAGAAGGCATTCGACTGTGTCCCTCGCGGCGTCCTGTGGAGGGTGCTCTGGGAGTATGGGATCCGGGGTCCTTTGCTAAGAGCTGTCCGGTCCCTGTACGGAGCTTGGTTCGCATTGCTGGCAGTAGGTCAGACTTTTTCCCGGTGCATGTTGGACTCCGGCAGGGCTGCCTTTTGTCGCCGGTTCTGTTCATAATTTTTATGGACAGAATTTCTAGGCACAGCCAGGGGCCGGAGGGTGTCAGGTTTGGGGACTACACGATTTTGTCTCTGCTTTTTGCGGATGATGTTGTCGTGCTGGCCCCATCAGACCAGGACCTTCAGCATGCACTGGGACGGTTTGCAGCTGAGTGTGAAGCGGCTGGGATGAGAATCAGCGCCTCCAAATCCGACGCCATGGTTCTCAGTCAGAAAAGGGTGGCTTGCCCACTTAAGGTTGGTGGAGATTTCCTGCCTCAAGTGGAGGAGTTCAAGTATCTTGGGGTCTTGTTCACGAGTGAGGGAAGGATGGAACGTGAGATTGACAGATGGATCGGTGCAGCTTCTGCAGTAATGTGGTTGATGTACCAGTTTGTCGTGGTAAAGAAAGAGCTGAGCCGCAAGGCGAAGCTCTCAAATTACCGGTCAATCTACGTTCATACTCTCACCTATGGTCATGACCGAAAGGACAAGATCCCGGATACAGGCGTCTGAAATGAGCTTTCTCCGCAGGGTGGCTGGGCGATCCCTTAGAGATAGGGTGAGAAGCTCGGTCACTCGGGAGGAGCTCAGAGTAGAGCCGCTGCTCCTCCACATCGAGAGGGGTCAGCTGAGGTGGCTCGGGCATCCGTTCCGGATGCCTCCTGGACGCCTTCCCGGGAAGGTGTTCCAGGCGCGTCCCACCGGGAGGAGACCCCGGGGAAGACCTGGGACACGCTGGAGGGACTATGTCTCCCGGCTGGCCTGGGAACGCCTTGGTGTCCCCCCGGAAGAGCTAGAGGAAGTGTCTAGGGAGAAGGAAGTCTGGGCACCTCTGCTTAGACTGCTTCCCCCGCGACCCGGCCCCGAATAAGTGGAAGAAGATGGATGGAGATGGATGGGTTTTACAGATTACTTGTTTACTACAATGACAGTAATTCAAATTGCTTAATGTCTGAGAATTACAGTTTACTCAGACTTACATAAACTCCTCTTATTTTAGTTTGTCATTATGAGAGCAGGAAAAGAATGCAGTAACACCCTTATTAATCACCTTTCAAAAAACTGAAAAAGAGAGAGAAACAAAGGGTCAAATATGACTTTCAAATATGACTATAGTTTGTTTGTATGCTTGTTTGTCAATTAACTGATGTTTCATTTATTTATTTAAAACATTTCTCTTTCTCTGTTAATTAAAACATTTGTTTTTAAATTATTTAATTCTCACCAAGATGAAAAAGTATGCATAGTGAAAAATAATAGTGAGGTAGTTTGTTGTTAGGTGTTATCTTGTTTCTGATTTGGGTGGTTTTTGCACGTGTTTAGTTCAGTTTCCTATGTTTGTTACCATGGTTTTTCATTGGCTATTTGAGTTGTTGCATCTGTTGTTCTTTTCATTGATTACTTTGCCTTGATATTTTAGCCCTGTGTGTTCAGGTCTTTTTCTGCTTTCCTTGTGTTTATAGAAGTTGTTCTGTTCATGACTTTTGCTCTGAGTGGTTTGTTTTGAGTTTTGTTAAATCTTTGCACTGCTGCATTTAGATCCATTCTTATTGTTTTTTTTTTTTTTTACTATATGCTGAGATTTGTCAAGTATTTTAAAATTGTTGCAGGCTTGTTTTTTTCTGACCTTTTCAACTTGCCCATATATGATTTAATAAAAAATACTACAAAAGAAGACTAACACAGATGTATGTGGCCAAACCAAACCAAAGCAAAAGATATGCTGTAGACGGACAAGAGGATGCAAATGGAAGCTCTCTACTCAATTCACCAAGGTCCACCCACTTACTCTTAGTCTGACTGAAGTGGGAAAAATCTTTTTTGTTCCTATCTTTGATTCAGAGCTCTGCAAAAGAGTTTATCTTAAATGGTGTGTGGATGTAATATTTTAATACTCAGCAACAACATGAGGATCTTTCAGCTTTTACTTTGTGAGTTTATTGCATTATGAATATATTTACATGCACTTTGTCATATTTTTTTTTTTACGCTGTGGATTCACAGTGGGTTTATGTGAGTAATTATAATGCTATTGTATTTATTTATTTTATCTTATAGATGTATTAATCTGTTGTCGAGCTGCAGTCTCAGATCAACTCACTGATTTGGGATCAAATGTGACCATAAACTGTGATCTTGATGAAAATGAGGTTTATTGGATTTTACTGAAAACACCAGATCCTCCAACAGTGATTCTACAATCAATATCAACCACGCCATCACCTTTTTACTTTAATACAACATTCAGAAAGAAATATTCAGTGCAATTTAAACGCCATCTGTTTATTAATAATGTGACTGCTGATGAATTAGGAGTTTATTACTGTATGAACACACGCACACCTCCAAAACTCAGCAACAGCACCAGACTGCACTTCACCGGTGAGTCCATTTACTCCTCTATTGATCATAATGATGATTAGTGCAGTTATTTACTTATTTATTCACTACTTAAAAATTTTTTTACACATGAACAACATAATTATTTATTTTCATTGGTTGCTCCACACAGATATGAATACATTATAAGCTTGATATTATATTCAGATATTTGAAACTGCAGTCGTTGTGCTCCAGACTGTTACTGTAATTATGGACACTTTCTTTACAGAATCAACTCAACTAACTGAGTGTCACAATCAGACAGCGCTGGAGTGTATTTATCAGAATCAGACACAATGGAAGATTATTATAATCATATCTGCTGTGTTAATCGGGCTTCTGCTCATTGTGCTGATCGGTGAGTGACTCTTCTTTATGAAAAAAAATAATTTAAACAGCAAATGAAATGTAATTTAGTCAACAAATATATACAGTATAAATATAAATATGCTCTTCATATTCAGCTGATGTTGTCGTAATTGTGAATTTACCATTATATAGTCTTTTGACTATTATTTGTCTACAATTTAAGAAAGAATAATATAACCGTAAGTAAATATTGAATCTGAATTCACTGTCTTGTTCTTATAGTGTTTGCTGTTGAAAAAACAGACATGTTGGAAAAACACAGTGATGCTGATCTACTGCAGACACGAGTTACATATCAGCTTTTTGATCCAAACAAAATGCCATCACAATAAAGTAAATGTGTAACCATCATTTAAGGATTTTATGAACAAAGACACAAATTAATGATCATTATCACATTCATTGGTTAATGTTCTTTCAGTTATCAAGTCTAGAAGACCTAGTACTTTAGTTGCATTAAGCAAATTTAAAAATGTGTTTGTAATCTTCAATAAATTAACTAAAAGGATCTTTGGAAATGCATGAGTCACACTTTGTTTTTGTACAGTTTCTATTTTAATTTTGTTGACTTATACATTGGTGTTCTATGGTAATTTTATTATAAATTATAATTATTATGGATATTTATATAATTTGTATATTTGTATGTATATTAATTATCATGTTACTTTTATTGTGAATCATTAAATATATATGTTACGTATATAGATTAGAATTTTTTATCTACATGCTATAGTGTGGTTAAACTCAACTGAAGTGCTAAAGAAAAACCAGAAACGTGTTCCACTAGTTGGTCACTTGTTTATTTGACACCCAAAGACAAACACAATCTCTCACCTTTGTCTAGAGTGGAGGTTTAAGCTTAAACCACATACTATTACCAATGCTTTTATGTATGTCAGTTTCTCATAGTTTTCTTAGCCTCAAATGGAAACAGCAGCATGTATTTCTGCTGGGGTTTAAACACTTCACGGGATGATGCTCCTTATTTGGTAAATTTAATGTAATTTAATTTTAAATTACTATTCAAATAAATAAATAAATATATATTACCATTCAAAAGTTTGGGGTCAGTAAGATTTTTTAATGTTTTTAAAAGAAGTATCTTCTGCTCACCAAGACTGCATTTATTTGATAAAAAACAAAAAAAAACAGTAATATTGTGAAATATTATGACAATTTAAAATTTTCTATTTTAATATATTTTAAACTGTAATTTATTCCTGTGATCAAAGCTGAATTTTCAGCATCATTACTCCAGTCTTCAGTGTCACATGATCCTTCAGAAATCATTAATATGATGATTTGAGGATCAAGAAACATTTATGATTATTATCAATGTTGAAAACAGTTATTTACATTTTTATTTCATGATGCTATGATGAATAGAAAGTTCAAAAGAACAGCATTTATCTGAAATCTAAAGCTTTTGTAACATTAAACACTACCGTTCAAAAGTTTGGGGTCAGTATAAGAATTTTTATTTTATTTTTGGGGGAAAGAAATAAAATAAATCAATACTTGTATTCATCAAGGATGAGTTAAACTGATCAAAAGTTACAGTAAAGACATTTATAATGTTAGAAAATATTCTATTTAAATAAATGCTGTTCTTTTGAACTTTCTATTCATCAAAGAATTTTGAACAAAATTTGTGCACAACTGTTTTCAACATTGATAATAATAATGAATGTTTCTTGAGCATCAAATCATCATATTAGAATGATTTCTGAAGGATCATGTGACACTGAAGACTGGAGTAATGATGCTGAAAATTCAGCTTTGATCACAGGAATAAATTACAGTTTAAAATAGAAAAGTCATTTTAAATTGTCATAATATTTCATAATATATTTTTGTTGTTGTTGTTGTTGTAGTTTTTTTATCAAATAAATGCAGCCTTGGTGAGCAGAAGATATTTCTTTTAAAAACATAATAAAATCTTACTGACCCCAAAACTTTTGAACGGTAGTGTATTATAACTACTTGCTATGTTGATGCACATTTTGCACTGTTTTCTGTAGGGTGGTGACACACCACTCTGAACGATCATAAACGACCTGCAGATGGCAGCAGAGAACCTAAGATACACAGAAGTAATGTCTAAAACATTGGTTCCCAACAGGGGGGTCGCGGCCATAGGGTCGCGGCCCACAAGGGGGCCTCAGCGAGCTCTGTGGGGGGTCGCGTCATATTTTGAAAAGTTTTGAGCAATTTGTATTAAATAAAAGTCCTTAACTTTTTTCTGTTCAAAATTTATATAATGAGCGAGTTCATCATGAATCCATTTTCCAAACCGTTTTTTTGTCTTATCCTGAATCACTATGGTACACCTATAATAAGTGATTACATTGGGACTATTTTACCCTGGATCGCTGCCGCTGCGGAGTAGCCCAGTACCTGCGTGACTCGTCATAGACGCACACAGAGAGAGAAGTAGTTCCGGCTACAATGTTCTTCCGAAAGACGCATTATTCTGTTAATAAACGCATGTTTGTTATCGCTCGCTATTGCGCCAAAAGCCTAAAAAATAAAGCCTCACATTGATAAAGCCTCACAAATAACATGCAAGTATTGAGGCCCCAGACAGAAGTCTTTAGTAATAGCCTATATTCATTCTTTTTTTACCTACACACAAGTGTGAATACTGATATTTTTGTTATTGCATTTAAAATAGGGCAAATTTATAGGCTACTCCTAGGCTTACATTTTTAAATTACAAAGGGCCTACTAATGTTTTTGTTATTGTATTTTCAATATTATAGGCTATTATTTGTGCATAAACATATCTGTTTATAGTAAACATACCGTTGTTTGAAAACAACATATTTTGTCATCCTTGCTGCAAGCTTACAAGAGCGATAATATAATTAAATGTGAAGGGGGGCCCTAAAATATTTTCTTGGGAAAAAGGGGGTCTCAGACAAAAAAAGGTTGGGAACCACTGGTCTAAAATATAGCTTCAACTGTTATTAATGATTAAATTCACAGTTATTCTCATCAACGCTGCTATACTGAACTATGTTATGGAGTATACAAGAGTGTACTTTTCCTATAAAGCAAAACTTATTGTCAATATTGACATTGTTCGAACTGTCAATAATGACCTTTGAAATTTACTTTTTTTTCTACTATAATAGACTTGCTGTATGTTCTACCTCATTTAGCGATACATTAGATGCAGAACCAGAAACATTCCCAATTATTTAAGTTTAAAATATTTTTTTATCAAACATACACAGTCTGGGGAAAAAAACACAAAAAATCAGTATTAATCAGTAAATCAGCAATTTATACCAATGAAAAACTGATTATAGTGACAGATTGGCATACTGACAGCTTGTCTGATCTTCTGACGATGTTGTAGAATCATAATTTAAGCAAATTTGTATGCTGAAGCTTAAATCTTTCTCGGAAATAACAACTTTACCTTCCAGAGAAGAGCATTAAGGTAATATAATCACATCATGTGACACCAGGTAAAACTTGAGCTGGACCTATACGTCATGTTCAAGAGAATAAGGGAGCAACAAAATAATCAGAACAAATGATCTATACAATATACGGTTCCATACAATATTTACAGCATGTACATATATGTATAGCCTATCTATACATATTTGAACCTATCTTGACTTGCGTAGGATTATGATTTTTGTAAAAAAAAAAATTGTGAATTACTACGATTCAGAGTTTATGTATGTGAATGTCCTGAAATTAAATGTGTAGTTATGCCTATACCTCATTATTATTGTCAATATCATAAACATATATGCGCACAAACCAACATCACTATTCTAAAACAAACTTTAGTGTCTGTATGTGTTTGTACACTTGTATGTATTTTTATGACAATATCATAATAACCTGATATGAAACTTATCCTTGAAAAGACAGATAAGCCTGAAATAAAAAACGGTTGTCTGTTTATCTAGCAGGACGGTCATCTGATGAAAGAATAGCTGCTCTCATTCTAATAATGAAGTGAACGTGGAGATATGATCATAAGGGAACCAAAGATTAGAAGCAGGTTCTTTATTTGTGGACTGCTTGTTTAGTCACCATATTTCTTGTGTACGCCAGCTATAATTAACCATAATAATGAGAATCTTTCCATAGCAAAAATTAGTCTGTCTTTAAATGGACTCTTGTCTGCATCACATCTCCTCATTGAGGCCTCAACAGTCATTTTCAAAAATAGCACCAGTTGAAGAACCTCAAGAGCATCTTGGAGAAGCTCATGCCAAAAATAAATCCTATATTTATCAGGAAAATATGTTGTATTGGCCACATTGAGGAGAAAGAAACAGCAAGAAACAGAAAAGTAGAAAAAATACCAATGATCGTAGGTTTTAATTGGTAAATTTGCTCCTTAATCTACGCCTAACACCAAAATGTTGAGATGTATTTTCCTGTAGTGTGTTCATCACTTCCATAAACCTTAATTCCGGGGAAAACCTGCAATATTTCCATGGTTTTAAGTGATGGATGTTGTGTCAGCTGTTATGTGTTTATGTCAAGAAAAGCGTGAACGCAGGATGTTGAGAAGCCACTCCCTCTGCTGCCCTCCCTGGAGACTATAGAAGAGACAAGCCACAGCCTCATTCAATCCGGCTACACACTGAGACATTGAGGAATTCACACATACACACACATGCAGACATCAGTATAGACTACTCTAGTACTGAAGGTTATATACACACGCAGAGGGCTTCCCTTGTGAAACCACTCACACAACTGCCTATAACACTTTCTACCTCTTGCTTGCAAACTCACACATAAACAACAGCTGGTAACATGTTGCTGCCAAGAGCTTTGACCCTGTTCATCCTGTGGGGTAAGTGCCAACTCCTTTTCTTTTTTTCTTTTTTCTTTTTTACCCAAAAATATAGGGATTTGCATAGCCAACACTGCATGTTCAAAGTGTGTGGTCTCTCAACTTTGAGTTTCTGGAAAATTGTTGCAAAGTCAAGGGTAAAGTTAATGATTTGCATCATACCATGTCACTGTAAGATATTATACATTCTTATTTAGCGTATTAGCATTTGACAGTCTGTAATTGTTTAACAATTGTTAAATTATTCAGTGACCTTGCGATACCTGGTGATATCTAGTGTTTGTATGTGATACCTATAGTGTTTCATAAGGTATAACGTGATGCTAAATGCATAACAGGCACTATAAACAAACTTCAAGGTTGATGAATGTGAGAGAATGTACATGCTAAATTTTTACTGCACTGAAAAATATTGGTAATTTCTAAGCCCTCTTTTTTAAGTTAACATAGTTAAACTGTATCCTTAGTTACGGTGTATGAGTTCAAATTTGAATTTAACCTTCACACCTATAACACAGGGAAAAGTGCTGAAAAAGTCAAATCATGCTTTCATGTCTTTGATATTTTTTATGAATGGGAGTTTTGCATAGCTGAAA
Organism: Leuciscus leuciscus; assembly: GCF_965113295.1. Lineage (NCBI taxonomy): Eukaryota > Metazoa > Chordata > Actinopteri > Cypriniformes > Leuciscidae > Leuciscus > Leuciscus leuciscus. Next base: position 33,240,740 of record NC_138739.1, on the reverse strand, counting down.
ACTTTACTTTTTGTATGGATCACTGTTGTTCAGTATGACTCAGCTCGACTGTGACATTATTTATTTATGTGTTAAACCACACAATTCCCAGAATTCAGCCGGACACTCCCTAAGTTCTTCTTAGAGAATCTCTTAGAAATGTGACACCTGAACCCACCTGTCACCTGAGCACATCCTAAGCTGCTAATATTGTCCTTTAATCAGCGTTATTGGTGTCTAACAAAAGTATAACACAGAGGTCTTCAAACCTGCTCCTGGGGACCCACTGTCCTGCAAAGTTTATTTCCAACCTGCTTCAACACAACTGCCTGTGGTTTTTAAGCGATCCCGAAGAGCTTGATTAGCTGGTCCAGGTGTGTTTGAGTAGGGTTGGAGTTAAACTCTGCAGGACAGCATGTCCCCAGGAGCTGAAGACCTCTGATATAACAGATGAGGTGTTGACATGAGTAATCTTACACTGGAATCTGACTGATCTGTTTGATATATCTGCATGTGATCTTCTAAAATTAAACGCTTGAAGTCATAAATGGTTTGTAGACTTCCTGAAAAGAATGAATGTGCTTAATTTGAACTCCTGATATTTTGATTATTCCATTGACTCTGTTTAGGTTGTGCCTCTTGTGTGCGGTATCGGGCTGAATTCAACATGGTGGGGATCACTGGTTGGATCAACTTTGACTCCACGGAGCTGAAGTCCACTGTTAATCTCACAGGAACCGGAACGTGTCCATCATTCAATATCTCCCTCACTACGTTCCCTGTTATGTATGGCCATTTTGCTTCACCCTGTCAAAAGTCATACATAGGAGACAGTGTTTTCACCTATTCTGTAAGTACGCCCCAGGCTGTGGTGAATGTGTCCGCTCTATTTGAACAGCACCTTAGTCTGGAAGCCCTCTCAGTGCTGGTGGAGACATGTAACGGCACAAGGATCTGTGCCGGACTCATGTCGGAGTCCCTGGTCAGAACGTGGCAGGCACGGTTTTTCAGTCCCGTGGGTGGGAACATCTTCATCCGGCAAGTGACAGGAGAAACAGGGGCGAGGGTTCTCTCAGATCTAAGAACTATCAATCAAACAAGGACTTTTACAAATGTCACAATTTTTGTATCACAAAGCACTGTCACCAGCTGCACTACGCTTCTTGGTAGTCTGGATCCCAAGAGTCTTACAAAGCTGGGCCTTCTGAGTGTGGGATCACCTCTAGAACCTGTGAAGTCTCGGTTGGAAATCTCCGCTCTTAGTTCTGGTGTCCGCTTCGCTGTTCTCAACTTGACCTCAAGCTACGCGTGTGCAGAGATCCGAAGCGTTGAACTGAAGGTTGTCAGTGCTGTCCTGAACATGCAAGGGATTAAAGGCTATTTCACCTTCCATCAACTATCTCCATTCGATCTCACCACCATCACTGTTAACCTGACAAACCTGGACAGAAGAGTTGGGCCGTACCACGTTCATCAGTTTCCCCTACCCCAGATGAGATCTCCCTCGGATAGCAGCTGTAGCAACAACAATGTTGGGGGTCACTGGAACCCCTTCAATGTGAATGTTCAGGAACCGGCGTATCCGCCACCAAGAGGGTCCACGCATGATCGCTTTGAGGTCGGAGATCTGAGTGCCAGGCATGGTTCTCTGGAGAATGCGAGTAACTTTCAGGCCACTTTAACAGACTGGAACCTACCTCTGTTTGGGCGGAATAGCATTGTGGGTCGATCTGTCGTGATACACTTGCCCAATACGACCAGATTTGCCTGTGCAAGTATAGGCTACCCCGGCGAAGTGACTGTCGCCAAGGCGGCCTTTCGTGGACCGGTTGTGGGGACGGTCCTGTTCACCCAACTTAGTGGTGACCCATATTCTGATGTCTCCGTGTTCATGGACCTATCTTACGCACAACTCTCTGCACCTTCTACACTAAATCACAACTGGCACGTCCACAACTATCCCATCAGCACAGAGACAGACAGTGACAAGGCATGTTGTCTGTCCACTGGAGGACACTGGAACCCATTCTACGTAGACACAACGGTGAGTGCATACACTGTTAACTGTGGTCCTGACAGCCCTTTTGCCTGTGAAGTTGGGGATATCGCTGGCAAGCAAAAGACTCTGAACCTACAGTCTGAGATGGGTACGGTGGCTACCAAGAACTTTTTTACTGACACAACCTCTTGGGTGTCTGGAATGATTGGTCGTTCCTTGGTGGTACATGGTCCAAACCAAACAGCTCCACGGATCGCTTGCGCAAATCTCACCTTGTTCCGCTTTCCCTCTGCTCGCTCAAGTTCTTGGTACGGGCCTGAATCTTCTGAAGGTCAAGTCCGATTCTCCCAAGTCTCTCCTCAAGGGCCAACAATCCTAAATATCTCCTTCACCGGGCTTAACAGCAGAGCTGGTGGCTACCACATCCATATTCTTCCAATCAAGAGTGTACAGGAACCCTGCTCCGACAGTAACATCATGGGGCACTTCAACCCGTTTTCTGTGAACATAACCTCATCTCCAGCTCCAGGGATTGGCACAGTCGATCAGTATGAGATTGGAGACATCAGTGGGAAGTCTGGATACCTGACGGGTCAGAACAACTTTCAGAACCAGTACATGGATGGTAATATGCCACTTTCAGGTCCGAACAGCATCATTGGCCGGTCCCTGGTCATTCATTATAACAACGGCTCAAGGTTAGTTCTTTTATGAATCATTCATCCTCAAAACAGTCATCTGGCATTTGGCCTTTCATGACATTTTGAACTTTAAAATAAATATAAGGGATAAGTTTGCTTCTTCTTAAGCTATTTATAAGCAGAACCATACATAGGGAAACAACTGCAGGTGCAGGTTGTGATACAATTCCCTATTCTGCATTTTGTCTCGGTTCCTCATTAAGTGTGTCAAAGTCAATGCCAAAGTCTGGCACATTTGCCACATTGAGACAGCAGTTAGACTGTCAACTTTTTAAAAAAAATTGTAAAAACTGAATATTACGGGGGAAAAAAACTCATGTCAGTTTTCTGTAAAGCTATTTAAGATAATTATGGAGTCAGATATCTGAAGTACCTAATAACCATCCTGTCATGAAAAGCATGCGTGGGAAGATTCACACAGCTCAATCCTCTACACACATCATTCATAATGTTTATTTATTCAATACACCAGATTTCTTTGACTCACCTACTGTAGGAATGTGGGAAGAATCCTGTGCAATTTACTCGAACATGGATAACTTAGAATGGTTTCTGTCTTTCCCTATTTACAGAATGAGGTGTACAAATATCTTAGCAGAGGACGCCCCAGATGCAAATTGGGTGATCGCTGAGGCCATGTTCAGTGGGGAAGTAACTGGGACAGTGATGATGGTAAAAACAATAGCAAATCTAATATAGGTGTTTTTAAGAATAAATCATATAAGTAGATTTTTATAGGTTAGGTGTTTTCCTGTTCGAAACTCATTCGTCATGATGGTAGGGTTTTCTGGGTGGTTGCCAGGATCTAAGGTGTTGCTACAAATTTGTCTATTTTGAATTGCTTCCACTGTTTCCATTGTTACTAAATTAGAGGGAACTGTAAAAAATAAGTGTCGTCCTCATCTCTCTCTCTCACCATAAAGTGGCTTGAAATCTACCGTCACTTTAAATCTGCCACAAAAAGATGACACTGCTAATAATGCTGGATGGAGGAGGAAGGGGTGGTGAGGGGTAACTGGGTGAGGCTGTGGTTGTGCAGGGGTACAGCTCTTGTCCTGCTGGGACGGTATGACGCTCATCTCTACCACAGGCAGATGGATCTGTCACATGCCGCACAACAGACCTGCAGCTGTCTTGTGGTCTTGGTGTTGCATGCGGAAGAACGACTCACATGATTTACAACAGCAACAAAAAATTATAATTTTTTTATGTATAACACATTTTTTGTCTAGAGCATCTGGTGCATTGAAGCATTTGTCATAAAAAATGGTTAAAAATCTTTGCTTCCATCCATTTCACCTGTCGAGTAATTTGTTAGTTCTACTTGATTTTTTCAAGTTCTCCATTAGTTTTTGAATTCAAAGTGGTCGAACAAGGCAACAATTTAACTTTACTTAACCCTTTAATGGGCAGCAATATAAAAGAAAAAAATACCCCTGGACATTTATTGTTGTTTTCCAGCACATTAGGATGCATAATACAATACATAATATAATAATACAATTGAATGTTTTTTTTCCACCAAAATATTGATAATATGGTAATCATTACATATATTATTATGTATAATTTTTTTACAAATATATATAATAATTTATACAAAAAAATAAATAATAATAATTGTATAGCCTATAGTTTTTTTTTAAATGAGATATTATATTTAATATATTAATGTGATACACTGTACATGTTTTTAGTACCAACAGACCTTTCCAGATGGCAGCTATGGTGACGTTAGGTTAGAGGTGGATCTACAGGCATCACAACCATTAAAAGTAAGTTTGATTTTATCCAATTTTTCATTAGTCATGTTAGCTGTCGTAATACAATTTTATTTAATTGAATGTGACCACTTTTATCATTGGTCTCTAGTTTGCAGAGGCTTCCTGGTACATTGCAGATAACCCGGTGGCGCCAGATGGTTCATGTCCAGGGGAAGACGAAATGTTTAATCCATTCAACATTACAAATGTGAGAGAAGATTAACTATTTTCTCATCAAATGCTACATATACATTTTTGAATATATCATGCAAAATAATTAAGACAGAATAATTGTCTCTCAGATGAACAACTGTTCTCAGATGAGGGCTCTGTCCTGTTTGGCTGGAGATCTGACGGGCAGACATGGATCCATAAGTCTCACAAAGAGACAACTGTACAATGACATTCTGTTGCAGCTGGCCGGAGACTTCACAGGTAGCAAATATGAATAACTTTCACACTTGCATTACATACACATTGTATCTTCATGCGTTGGAATACAATTCTGCAAAACGATTAACATAGAAATTGTCTCATTGTTTTACCCCCAGTTGTCCAGAGGTCACTAGTTCTCAGACTCAATAGCACCACAACTACATGTGCAGATATTCACTCAGAATCCCCTTCTGCCATGCAGATCTTCCCCAACAAGGCGTCCTTCAGCAGGTGCGTTCAAAAATACAGAAATGTCCTTCATACAATTAACTTGCTTTTTATGTTCAAAATATTAACTAAAATCTAGTTTTTAAGGATTAGATTAGGTAGAAGTACTGTAGATCCTTAAGGTTAAAATTGCATGTTTCACTGTATTAAATAACTACTTGAATTTGTCATGTCATGGCCCATGTAATGATGCATCATGATATAAATTGGTGTTTATATATCAATAACTGTACTAAGAATATCAGGAAATTTCACAGGGAAAAACAAAAAATGATAAAAACAAAACTTACATAATTAGATCTGTTCTTTTCTGTGTGTAAAAATAGAAACCACATAAGTCAACAATAAAAAAAACATCATGGATGGGAAATGTTCATTAAAGAAACACACACTCATTTACAGATGACAATGACTCTTGAAATTACACAATGACTCCTGGTTTTCTTTAACACATGATATGTCACCTTTCTATAAAAGTTTTTACATGTTGTGATGATATTGATATTTGGATCAATTATATCACATAAAAAGAATCAAAAGTCATCCATTAGATTATACATTTAAAAAATAAATATATTATGGCACGTTGACTGTTATGTGCAGGTATGATTTCCGTAAGAGAGTGGCAGATGCGCTAAACCTCCCCATATCCAGAGTTTCCATCTTACCTGGTTCTCCTTCACAAAGGTCTGACGGGAAATGCCAGGAGGTCAATTATCTGGTGTCAGGTAAACAAAAGAATATGAAGTGTTTAATTCTGCAAATTTTGTTGTATTCAGCTTCACAGGACATGTGGCGCTCATAGCGTGAGATGCTGAAAAAACAAAAACAAAAAAACAGTGAGATCTGACGCATGTTTTCATAGACTAACGATTAAAAATAGCTCAGTGTTTAATGATATGGAGATAATGCTAACAATATTGTTATACAAGCATATTGTATATTCAAGCACAAGAGCTGACAGAAAAGAGCCACACTTGTATTAGATCTTTTGAGGGTCTGGGGGTGTCTCTTCATATATTATTGAAGTTATTGCTTTCCTCTGCTGAACCGACTTGTATGCTTTTTCTATCAAAACAATGAACAATCCAGTCCATTCAAAAGACACAAAAAAGGGAAATTGCGCGGTAATCTGATGCGCTGGTGGAGCATAGAGACATGGTGAAACAGGAGAGCGGTATATGACAGAGGTCTATACCACAGGACAGCAAGGACATTATAGAAACTAAAGTGTTCTACTTTTTTATTTGTATTTTTAGATGGTGTGTTTTATAAGAAACTTTTTGAATTATACTTTTTTATTTTTAAGAACATGTGATTGGTGAATGTTGTGATTGAGTTGTTGGGGGGTTGCTATGTGGTTGCATACTAAATATAGTAGAAATAGCGTTGTAGTTCTCTACAGGGCATAGTTGAAAAGATCATTATCATATTCAAAAACTGCAAGACACTAGGAAAAACAGGTTTTCTCAACAACAACAAAAAAATTAATAAAATTCTCATCCACAGTAGAACTCAAATACACCAAACTTTACAGTTTTATTTCTATCTATATTCTGAATGTTTTTAGTGAGGGGTTTGTTCATATATCATTTGCTTAATTTTATACAACATTTTATTCCTAGTGCAATTGTATTTTTTCTGGCTGTTGACAGTATTTTCTGATTTATGAAGATATAAATAGATATCAGAAATCCCTTCTGTAAAAACTCTTGACTCTAATATGTCAACAAAATAAAACAAGAATTTTAAACCTGGCTTTATTGAATGCTCAGATTTATGTTCCGGGATTTTATGCATATTTAATTATTTAAACATATCTTTTTAGAAAACTGGTTATACAAAAAATACTTGCAATTCTTACATACAGCAATCATCTTGTGAAGTATGATGATATCTATTAGTTACTTCTTTTTTTACTTTATTCACCTGAGGTGTCTTGCCTTGAACTTTGAAAAATCCAATTTAAGTCATAAAAATGAACAAACTTTAATAGGTTAATAGGGGGGAATCCTTAGAAATGACCAAAAGTTAAATGGATAGAAACAATGATGTAACAACCTGTTTTCCAGGTAAAGTGAGCCCAGAGAAGCTGAGCTCAGTTAAGACCAGTGACAAGATGGGTGTGTTCAAAGAATCAAAGACGTGCACTCCAAGTAAGCCTGGACTCTGTGTTTATCAACATTTACATCATGGAAAAGTGTTTTACACTTTTAAACCTGGAATATCTTCCTTTTTTCAGGTGGAAAGGCAGGACTGATGCTGGTCCCCTGCAGGATGGTCCTGTCCTTCATGATGGCTGCAGTCTTTCTGCTCGGGTTACTGAGGCACTAGATGGACCCTGCAATGATCTCACTGCTTTCACTTCAATACTTTAATAAACCAGGACAGGTTCACCCCAACGTTAGGAAGCCGTCAAATTGTGGTTAGACACCATATCGAAACGTCTTTCCAAAAAAAACGTTCACTTGACAAAACACAGACAGCAACAAAGTGTCGGGCCAGATCCGGGCCACATCTGGTACATGTGGATTCATGGACACTATGTTGTTGTCTGGGTTTTTGAAAAACGTTTCGTCAGCCGGACAATCGGCATGTTGTTAAACAACAGTACAATCCATTAAACACATACTTCTATCTCTTACAACTTTTCATTCTTGTCCGTAAATAAAATACAGGGATAACCTGTATACTGTAAAGAACATTTCTCATTTCATCATGTGCATTTTACACACCTATATTCATTTAAGACGTTTACATGATCATGTTTCACAAACGTCTTGAACATGCTGCTCTGTTCTTAATAGTTTTTCAAAGTAAATTCCATTGTAAATCGGTTGTAAATTCAATGTAAATTCATCAAAAGCCTAACTTAATACTGTATTATACTCCTTTATTCCCATGTAACTCAGATTTCTATTATGTGTATGTTTTATGATGCAATCTGTTTGAAAACAACACAGCCCTGGATTTCATGCAACAAGACTATAATTTGTTATTTGAGCCTGTGTTAGGCCTTACTAACTGTTTGTTTTGTTTTGTTTGTTTTTGTTTTGGGTTTTGTGTGTGTGTGTGTTTTTTGTGGATGTCTGGCTGGTGACTTACTAAGAATAATTACAAATATATAAAGCTACCATTCAAAAGTTGGGGGGAGGGGGTGTAAGTTTAAAAAAAGAAGAAGAAATTAATACTTTAATTTAGCAAATTAGTCAAAAGTGACAGTAACGACTTTTACATTGTTTAAATAAAATGTATTTCAAATAAATGCTATTCTTCAGAACTTTCTATTCTTTAAAGAATCCTGGAAAAAAGTATCATGGTTTTCACAAAAATATTAAGCAGCACAACAATTTCCAACATTGATAATAATAAGTAATGTTTCTTGAGCAGCAAATCCGCATAGAATGAAGGATCATGTGACTGAAGAGTAATGATGCTGAAAATTCAGCTTTGATCACAGGAATAAATTACATATTCAATTAGAATTTTCTTTTTATATAATAATATTTCACAATAATACAGTGTTCACTGTACTGATTAAATAAATAGGCCCATAGCCATTGTGAGCTTAAGAGACTTCTTTCAAAAACACAAAATACATAGCACTTTATCTGTGGAGATTGTTCTTTATCTTGTGCACTGGTCTTATCCATCTGGGGTACCACAAGGCTCAATTCTGGGTCCAGTTTTATTTTCACTATACATGCTCCTCCCTTTATATGCAATTTTTAGAAAATATAACATCTCATTTCATTGTTGTGCAGATGACGCTCAGTGCTATTTTCCCTTACATTCAAAGGGTGTTATTATAGTTAACAGTTTGACTGCTTGAGGAATGTTAAATATGGATGTGTTGTTCCCTTTCTTCAGCTGAATGACGCACAGACAGAAATCATCATTTTTGGCCCCTCTGCTTTCACAGAGACATTGTCAGTAAATTAGGACTTTTGCCTGGTATTTTGCATACACATGCTATGTAGATGTTATTTTTAATCAGTTATGACTTTTGACTAACAAATTAATGCTGTAGTCAGAAGCTGTTTCTATCAATTCAATATATGATATAGTTTTTTTTTTTTTTAAATAGAGTTTTCATTTGGTCTTCATAGCAAATCATCTCCACTAGACTTCTGTAAATCACAAAATAGAAGTGGGAGATTCCCATGTGCGCCGCCATGTGACTGGAAGAGGCAGCATGTCACGTGCCCTCACACGTCATCACTGTAATGGCAGCTTCCTTCGCACACTAACACAAGGAACAGCAGAGTTTTACCAATAGTTTACATTTCAGGGCTCGCTTCTCCAAGGTAAATGGTGAATTGTTTGATGTCAGTCATTCACTTTATGTGCTGCATGCTCAGAAAGCGGCAGTGTATTGTGCAGCCTGAGACCGAGACGAGTGTTATTGTTGTCGCTTGCATAACATGCGCTTGTTTTGATAATCGAGGAAGCGTCTGCGCGCACCACACAATATCTCATTTGATAAGATAGAGAAAAAAAAATGTATCAATGTGCGTGCGAAATAAATAAAACCAAGTATGTTTGCAGACTAATACCATTTCTCTAATCGAACAAATTGTATTTGGTTCAATTACGGGGTACTGCCACACCTACCACGGATAAAATATAATACAGATAAATTCTAACTATAGTATTGTTTTGGTTTAATTTAAGTTTACTGATGCGTTGTTAATTCATCGTACACTGCAGATCTTTCTTCTAAATAAATGCTCGCTAATTGACTGTTTAAATGTACATTGTTTATATTGTCGAACTGTGGAGACCGTCCACCCAATCAGCTGTCGATATGATAATTCCATTGCAGTGATTGGATGATGGAACAGTTACCTCTCGATGATGTAGCTTTTTGGCAACAGCGCATGTTATTTGTGAATGAATAGAGCGGCTAAAATATATATCCACAAAAATAAACTGTAATATAGGCCTATTTAAAATATCTGCGACTTCAGTTTCCTGGAAGCCCTACAAAAAAGCATTAAAGTAACCATACTTTACAAAAAAAGGCATAGTAAGCTATACTGGTTTATTAATACTGTAACATCACATGAATTACAATGTATAGTCTCTCATAGAAAATCAGAATCTTTATTAATTCAATCGTTTGAATCCTCCATTCTTTGACAACAATGACAGAATCTTTTATCTTTGAAAAATTATGTTTTTAGTGTTAGTCTTTTGTGAAAGGAATCAATAAAATGCTTCAATTTTGCATTTGGTAAAGTTTCGTAATGACAAAATAAGAAGACGTAGACAGTAAATCTTTAACTATGGGCTGGACGCATTGGGTTGCCACCTGAGAGACAGTCTGTGCAAGGTAAAGGTTAACAATCACATATCTTTCCAACTTTGAGCGCCACGTTAACAGTAAGACCTCAGGTTCACAGAAGGAAAATGGCTACAGGTAATTCACAGAAGCCTTTTTTACACTTATATGCACTCTTGCACAGCCAGAAACCATTTAACTTCTGTCGACACTATAATAACTTGTTGATTTCACGTCAATAGACTTGGAAATTGATCTGATGTCACTGAAGTATTAAAAAGTAGTCTAGCAGTGGTTTTAATATATTACAGTCTTATATCAAAGTTGAAAAATTCACACTCCTGTGAACAGATTTACTCAATTAATTGTTTGGTTCGCATGTACATTTTTATTTCTTTCACACAGGGATCATTCGACTGAGATTATAGTTGATTAGCATAGGCCTGAAAGTGAAAAGTTCATGTGTATTAGAATTAGATATCGACTAAAATATTACATTGGCAAATTACTGATTGTTTTTTCACTCTGTACTCATCATTGTGTACATTTTGCCACTTTCTCTCTGAACAGACGCTATGTCCCCAAAGATCTCGGTGGAGTTGCTCCGGCAGCTCCGGCAGGCCATGAGGAACGGCAAGTGCATCGCAGAGCCCATCCAAGCTTACATCATCCCTTCAGGAGATGCACATCAGGTGAACCTGCTCTAAAACACATGAGCTGTGCTACACTACTGTGAAACCTGTGTTTTATAAACATACAATCTGTGTTTTATAAACATACAACCTGTGATTTATAAACATACAGTCTGTGTTTTATAAACATACAATCTGTGTTTTATAAACACTCCACTTTATAAAAATGCTGCCTGTGATTTATAAACATACAACCTGTGATTTATAAACATACAGTCTGTGTTTTATAAACATACAGTCTGTGTTTTATAAACACTCCACTTTATAAAAATGCTGCCTGTGATTTATAAACATACAACCTGTGATTTTCAAATATACAGACTGATTTATAAACATACAACATGTGATTTACAAATATACAGACTGTGATTTATAAACATACAGTTTTTGATTTATTAACACTCCACCTTATTAACATGCGGCCTGTGATTTATTGAAATTCTGCCTTATAAACATTGAACTTGTGATTTATAAACATACAGTCTGTAATTTATGACATATTGCCTGGGATTTATAAAAATTCAGCCTAATAAATATTGAACCTGTGATTTGTAAACATACAGCCTGAGATTTAAATATACAACCTTTGACTTCCAAATGTACAGACTGTGATTTTTTTAAAAAACATTTGATTCCACCGTGTAAACATTCAAACTGTTATTTAAATATACAACCAGTGTATTCTAAATATACAGACTGTGATATATAAAAATACTGCATGTGATTTATAAAAATACTGCATGTGATTTATAATAATTCTGCCTTATAAACGTTTAACCTGTGATTTATAAACACACAGCCTATGATTTTTAAACATACTGCATGTGATTTATGTCCATTACAAGTGTGGTGTGGTGTGGTGTGGTGTGGTGTGTCTCAGTTGTGTCGTTTAATTTCTGTGATTTATAAACATAGAAGCTGTGTCCCAAATGACGCACTATACACTATACACTATGCACTATACACTATGCACTATGTAGTTTAGTGTAAGTTTAGTACAAGTACGCAATTTGGGACGCACCTACAGTCTTTGATTTATAAACATAATAGCCTGTAATTTATAAACACTGCATGTGATTTATAAACATAATAGCCTGTAATTTATAAACACTGCATGTGATTTATAAACATAATAGCCTGTAATTTATAAACACTGCATGTGATTTATAAACATAATAGTCTGTAATTTATAAACATACTGCATGTGATTTATAAACATAATAGTCTGTAATTTATAAACATACTGTATGTGATTTATAAACATAATAGTCTGTAATTTATAAACATATAGTCTGTGATTTATAAACATTCCAGCTTATAAACATTCAACCTGTGACTTTTTTGAACATTCCTCCTTATAAACATTTAACCGGTGATTTAAATGTACAACCAGTGAATTCTAAATGTACTGCCTGTGATTTATAAAAATGCTGCCTTAAAAACATTCAGTGTGTGTGTGTGTGTATAGTGTGTAGTGTCTCAGGTGTGTAGTGTCTCAGTCGTGTTGAGTCGTTTAATTTCTATTGTGTGAGTGATGGGCTTCCCTCACCCCCTCCTTTCTAGCTCTGTGATTATGAAATCTCCTCTGATTGTGTGTGTGTCTGCGTGTGTGTGTGTGTGTGTGCGTGTGTGTGCGTGTGTGTGCGCGTGTGTGTGTGTGTGTGTGTGTGTGTGTGTGTGTGTGTGTGTGTGTGTGCGCGCGTGTCCTCCTGCTGAGTGTTTTCTTTCATTCTGCTGGATGGTTAAATTAGCAGTAATTAGGACTGATTGCTGACAGAGCTGATCTCACTTTTTCCCTTCGTCTCTCTCTTTTCCCCGCTGCATCTGTCCATCCTGCAGAGTGAATACATCGCTCCCTGTGACTGCCGTCGGGAATTCATCTGCGGATTCAACGGTTCTGCAGGTGCGTGCAGATGTTGCTCTAAGTTTATTGAATTTTGGGATCTGCAGGATTCACTGTTACAAAATTGCAATATGACAATACCCTCTTTAACTGGGTCACAGTGGAGATTTATCAACTATACAAACATCACAGTTGAACACACATATTGGGACAATTATGTTTATTACAAGATATAGATTACTTGCATAAATAGAGATAAATCACAATCAGACAATATAATCCCAGATAAACACACACACACACAATTATCGACATTGCAACTAGAAGAAGTGCCGTTCACCCCACCTCAATCTCATTCACCCAAAGGATGGGGAAGTAAAACGGGGATATGAGGTTCATATGTTATGACTATGAAAGACCGCTTGTCATGCATGATTTTTAGCTCATTGGTGTGACCAGATTTAGTTTTGAGGCACAGACTCATTCAGGAGTGGCTTGAAGCATAACCCAGCATCCCTCATATACTACTATAATAATTATTTAATAAAATAAACATTTAATAAAAAAAATTTCACAATAATAATAACTATTATTATTACTATTATAAATTGTTATTATTATTATAAATTAACAACAATAAATTAAAAGTAATAATTTAGAAAGATTTACTTTAATCTATTTTTAATTAGTTTTATATAATAATATATTATTATTATTATATATTAACAATAAAATGTAATTGTTGTTTATTATTATTAAGTGTAAATCTAATTATTATTGTTAATTAATATTTTATAATCATACTATTTATTTTAATAATAACTATTATTTATTATATTCTTACATTTAAATCAAAGTAATATGATTATTATTATTATTATTAATTAATATGTATAATAATAATAATAATTATCATTATTATTATGATAATAAATTATTATAAATTAAGAACAATAATTTAATCATTTAATAAGAATAACAGTCATCTTAAATGTAATTAAAAATTTGAATAACAACAACAATAATAAAAAATAATTGTATTATTTAATATTTTTTATTGTTTTTTAATTGTAAATCTAATTATTATTATTATTTAATATTTTAATAACAATTATAATTATTATTATTATTTTAAATGAATTCTTTTAATTTAATACTAATTAGATTTTTTTTTTTAATAATCTCAAAATAACAGAACAAAAGAAGAACATATTTTTTGAAATTTTATTTTTTTTAATAATAATAAGTGCTTCTGGTTTTTGCTTATATTTCTAATAATCATGTTTGCAGGCTGTAGTAAAGCGACTTGATTAATGCTGTGTGTGCTTGTTTCAGGGACTGCTATAGTCACAGAACAGCATGCAGCTTTATGGACTGATGGGCGGTACTTCCTGCAGGCCAGCCAACAGATGGACAATAACTGGACTCTGATGAAAATGGGTACAGGGCATGTTTGCATAATTTTATGACATGCAGTTGCTAGGTCATTACATTTGTTATCAGATTGCTGCCATTGGAAGCAAGTTGGCCAAGCTGCTGCTTTTCATGCGCCATTACAAAACATTCATCAGAATATTTTCTTGAATTTAATACTGAGCCACATTCCACTGACTTCACATAGATCAATCTTTAGGTTTATGTCGATTAGATTTGCTCAAAAGAGCAATTTGAATATGATTGTCATTTTGTATGGCCAGGACTGAAGGAAACACTGTCCCAGGAGGACTGGCTCATCAGCGTTCTCCCAGAAAACTCCACAGTGGGAGTTGATCCTTGGATCATTGCTGCCGGTGAGGATTCAACAATAACACCTTTGAATATAATGCACACAAATATGTTCATCCATATTAGTAGAGGCATCATGCAACTTTTTATTTTAGGGGAACATATTATTTACATATGGGTACAAATATATTTTAGTGAATGTAAATATATTTTTTAAGTTAATTCATATAAAAAAAATATATTTTAACTGTACATAACTGTATTTATATATTATTTAAATAATTAATTGTTTAAATGGCTTGACGCTTCTGCATATTAGTTAGACTATTAGACTATTAAAATAATAGATATAGTTATCCATACAGATATTTTCACTTATTAGTGTGTGTGTGTGTATATATATATATATATTTATTTATTTATTTATTTATTTATTTAACTAATGAATTTGATTACCATTTTATTAAAATTATGAATTGTTTTTAAGGGCATGACACTTCTACATATTCTGGAATATTTTATTTAAATAATTGTATTTTTTTTTTTTTTTTTGAAAGGATTTTAATAATTAAATAAATATTGAAAATTATTATTAATTGTTGAAATAGGCATAACGCTTCTGCATATTAGTCTGAGCTATTGAAAATAATGAATATGGTGGTCTATACAGATATTTTTATCCATATTTGTAGGGGTGTCATGCAACATTTATGATATTTTTATCTAAATTTGATTTTACTGTTAAAATTCATTGTATTAATATTTTACATTTAAAGTATTTTTTTAATCATTTTTATAACTATTTTTTAATTATAAATATATTTTTTAATGGGCTTGTTGCTTTTGCATGGTAGTCTGCTTTTAACTGGGTAAAAAAAAAGAGTTTTAGTATTCAATTGTATATTTCATTGTATTTTACTTAGTTTTAATTATTCATGATCACTGAAGCATATTTTGATGGACTGTGATAGATTAATCTGTTAGAATATTTTCTATTGTGAAACTGTGATAGATTGAACTCTGTGAACTCTATTTTTCAGTTGACTCTTATGAAAAGATTTTAAATGAAGTAAGGCCAGATCTAGTTTAATCATTTTTATCTAAGGTAAAAAAAATATATATACTTTTTTAATCTCTTTTTCGCCATGAATGGTGTTAAACTGTAAACAAACAAAGAAACAAACTTAGTTTTACTTTACTTTACTTTTACTGTGGTTGCAGTCAGAGAAATCATAATTATTTGACTTGTAGTACGTCATGTGGTGCATCAGCTGTCTGTGATTGTTTGTTCAGACCAGTGGAAGAACATGTCTAAGGCTCTGAGCAGTGCGGGTCACTCTTTAGTCGCGGTGCAGGCCAATCTCATCGACGCCATCTGGGAGGATCGGCCGGCTCGGCCCAGCACCAAACTCATCGCCCTGGGGCTCAAATACACCGGTCAGCACTTCTCAATGGAGGATAATAATTACACACTATATATACATTTGATCTTAAAGGGCAGTCATAAAGTTTGTGCTGCTGAACATTGAGACATTTTTTTGTTGCTGTTTCCCTTGTAGGCCTAACCTGGCAAGATAAAATTACAGCTCTGAGAGGAAAAATGGCAGAAAGGAAGATTTCCTGGTTTGTGGTCACGGCTCTAGATGAGATTGCGTGTACGTATCAGCGTACAGCACGGTTTGTGTGTGATTTTAGCGGTCAGATCACGACCCAGCCCTCGTTCTCCTCTCCACTTTCCTGTTAACCCCAGTCAGAGAGCTCTTGAGTCAGATTAGCTTGTGTTGATGTTGATAATTATAGACTTGATTGCGACATTTGGTAAGGTGAAAGTCCTGGAAATGTCTTCACAAACATAGTAAAATGACTTGTGAGATCATTGAAATGATTACTGAAGGATCATGTGACATTGAAATGAAATCTCACTTTCTCTCTCCAGGGCTTTTTAACCTGCGCGGGTCAGATATTGAATACAACCCTGTGTTCTTCGCCTACGCCATCATCGGCATTAGCAGCATAAAGTAAAACTTGCATTCCTGATTCCTCACTTTATACTGAAAATTTCCCAGGTTTCAAAAACATGACCCGTGCTCATTGCTGTCATCTGGTCCATGTGTTATGTTAGATTGTTTGTGGACAACAAGCGTTTGGCTGACCCTGCGATCCGGCAGCATTTGGAACTGGACAGCCCGAGCAAACCGGATCTGACCGTACAGTGCTTTCCGTACGAGTCCGTGTTCTCAGAGCTGAATGCGGTTTGTGCGGCGCTGGCGCCGAAAGATAAGATGTGGATTTGCGACAAAGCCAGCTGCGCTCTTACACAAGTCATACCTAAGGTGAGTCAAGATACTTCCGAAAAATCCAGCTCAAAGGAAGCATATACAGGGAAAATTAAAGTGGTCCCAAAATTGTCCCATGAGGGACGCCACATACAAAAAGGGGCCTATTGGGAGGAAATATTCCCTATATTCACGGCAAATGTATTATCCTTTAGGATAGGAAGTAAACCGCTGTCATTTTGCCTTTTTTTTGCAATTTGACTAGGTTGCTGTGCTCAAAACTTGTAAAGTCTAGATATAAAGTCTAGATATTTAAGTGTTTAAATATGATTAAATATAATTAACTAAAATTAAAATTGATTACAACTGTAATTGTCCAGGCCCACAGAGCTGCGATCCCATACACACCCTTATGTCTGGCAAAAGCCGTCAAGAACCCCACAGAGATCCAGGGCATGAAAATGGCACATGTAAGTCCACGTGGCTAGAGATATTCCAGAAATCTTCAACTTTTTTTGCCTAATTAATCACAATATTTTTATTATCACAGATCAAAGACGCCGTGGCGCTGTGCGAGCTTTTTGCCTGGCTGGAGAAAGAGGTATCGTTATAATTTATATAATCCTGAAATTTATTCAGGAAGACTTTTCTCTGTTTTTCTACCTTATTGATTGAATGCTGAATACATAACGAAAGTATAAGAGTATTTGTCATTTATATAGATTCCCAAAGGTACGGTCACAGAGATATCAGCAGCAGATAAAGCAGAAGAATTACGCAGGTGAGTCGAACATGCTGCATTTGACCTGCAAAAAGAACCAAACAATGAATTTTTCCACACACATTGACTTAATTATATTTTTATATAATTTTATAAATAAAAACAGTATCATAATACTAATGCCATCGTTGCCAGTGCGTTTAAAAAGCTGCATTACTTGCTGTTTTTCTATTGTATGAGATTGTGGCGCCACCATCTGGTGATCTGTGGAACTGCAGACACTGAAGCAGCAAGAAAATCTGCTTTCAATTGAATTTTTTTTCTTTTTTGTCTGTCTAGTCAACAGAAAGACTTTGTTGGGCTGAGTTTTCCTACCATCTCTAGCGTCGGTCCAAATGGGGCCATAATACATTACAGGTGGGTTGCTGTGACAGTATTTAACCATGCATTTAAAGTTGTTTTTTTCTAAATTGTCTCTTTCTGATCTATCATTTAATCAGGCCTCTCCCAGAAACCAACAGAACTCTTTCTCTTAATGAAGTTTATCTTATTGACTCCGGCGCTCAGTACAGGTAAGTACACAAACACTGCAGGCGCTTCATTTATTTTTTATTTATTTAGATATGAAAGAATTAAATAAATGTGTTAGATTATATATATATATATATATATATATAATGACATTTTTTATCTTTGAAATCCAGAGATGGAACTACAGATGTGACTCGTACAGTGCATTTTGGGACCCCATCTGATTATGAGAAGGTAAAACATGTTTTTTTTTATTTCCTTCAAGATCAAACTCTCTCCTTACTTAATAGTCTAAAAACTATCAGAACAAAATATTTGATCTCTACAGGAATGCTTTACATACGTCCTAAAGGGACACATCGCCGTCAGTGCTGCGGTTTTTCCCAATGGTACCAAAGGTACGTCCTTAAAATCAGAAACTTGAAGTTCGGTTTGTTTTGGAGCAGTTTGAAGCGCTCTAATGCTGTGTAGAGTGAGGTAAAGAGAGGCGTTTGGTCTCAGTGGACTGTGCTCTTTTCTACAGGTCACCTGTTGGACTCGTTTGCTCGTGCTGCTCTCTGGGACTCTGGGTTGGACTATCTTCATGGTACCGGCCACGGCGTCGGATGTTTCCTTAACGTGCACGAGGGTCCGTGTGGCATCAGCTATAAAACCTTTGCAGACGAACCTCTGGAGGCCGGAATGATCGTCAGCGATGGTACAGAAACCCACTTACTTTCATTCTGGATTTATTCATTGCAGTTTTTAAGGATCTGAAAGTGTTTTAATGCTCCTTTTTTAACCAGTTTCTGTACTATTGTAAGGCGGTATTATTGCAACTCTGCCTCAAATGTAGTTAAAGTTTACTGTGAAGTTGGTTCAATATATTTGAGTCTTGTGCATGTTTTATTCCAGAGCCCGGGTACTATGAAGATGGATCTTTTGGCATTCGGCTGGAAAACGTTGTCCTGGTCGTTCCCGCAAAAACCAAAGTAAATACTGCATCAAACCACTCCATAATCAGTTTATATTTATGCTGAGAAAATACATCGATTTTCTGATACAGATCATTATAGGTGCACAAGGTCAAATATTTTGACACATTTATGTGGTGCTTTCTCCACACCAGTAGGTGTCAGTATTGATTCTAAGACGTAACAGCACAAATTAAACCAAAAATGATTTTATTCACTTTTGAGAGGTCTGAAAAACAACATTTATAATGTCAGTATATCTATAGGAACTGAGGTATTCTGTCCAAATATTTGTTTACATGATGTTTCCTCCAGACCAATAGGTGTCAGTATTGAGTCCAAGACAACAAACTAAACCAAAAATTATTTAATGCACGTTTGAGAGGTCTGAGGTTCGATATTTCAGCTTTTAACATCATTTTTTTTCAGTATAACTACAGGAACAGAGGTAGTCTGACGTTTGAACCCCTCACCCTAGTCCCCATCCAGCTAAAGATGATCAACACAGACCTGCTCACACAGAAAGAGGTAAGAGCAGACCGATGGATACTGCCATTGGGTTGCAATGGCCGTCTACTTTATCTAGAGGTTTTTTTTTTTTTTTTTACATAAATATAGTTAATTTTTTATATTATTAGTGGTGGTGCTTTAATTAGCATGCTAACAGTTTGCTGTGTTTTAGCAACAAGGCAGTTTGTACAATAACTATGAAAAAGTCTTGCAAACATTTTTTGTAAGTGTTTATTTAAAAAATAAAATCTAATAACAACAACTGAAAAGAAAATGATTAGAGATGCCTAAAGCCCAAAGCTTACTTCAGTTTTGATGCGTACGCCATTTGATAACGTGCCCGACACATTAGAGCACTAGAAAGTTATATTTTTGTCCAGTGTCTGCGCTATTTTGCATACAAACTTGTAAAAACCCAAGTATACGTTAGGGCTTTATGCTTGAGACAGCTATCAACAACATTTGAATGCATGAATCCTGTAAACCTCTATGAAAATGCTTTCGTTAAAGCATGAATTGCTGTAATAATACATACATGTCATCCTGCAGCGTGATTGGGTGAACGACTACCACAGGAAATGCCTGGAGACGATTGGAGCAGAGATGGAGCGGCAAGGCAGGAAGGAGGTTCTGGATTGGCTGATCCGGCAAATTCAGCCGATTATCTAAAAATGTTGTTTACAGTTTTTCTTTTTTTGTCATCGTTGTAACGATCGGTCGTTCTCTTTCAGTCTTCGGCTCGATCTGCTTTTCTGGTGGATATATTTCACTTTCTGCATCTTTTGTAACGTACACTTTCAGCTGTTTTATGCGCTAATTAAAAACTGTGTGGAAAAAGACACACTGCCTTTTACTTTTGCTCATCCCAAGGAATAATTCATCCAAAAAATTATTTACTCAAGTTCATGTTCTTCCAAACCGGTGAGACTTTCTCAGCTGTGAAATGCAAAATTATACATTTTGATAAACATCTGAGCTTCTTTTTTTCCGTCTAAAAGCAAATGTTAATAAACCATACTCTAACTTTGTGTGAGGAACAGCTGTAATTAGGCTAGAATATAGCGCAGAAGTCATTAACCACATTCATGGTGATTTTTGGTCACCATTCACTTTCATTGTAAGAAAAAGAGCAGCGTGAACATTCTGCTAAACGTCTCTTTTTGAGTTCCACGCAAGAAAGAACATGATTCGGGTTTTGGACGACATGGCGGTGATCAAAGTTTTCCTTAAAAACGAACTGTCCAGGACTATCTACAGCTGCATGTAAAAAATGGGCGGGACCAGGGTGATGCCGCTCTTGGGGTCGCGGGCGTAGTCCTGCAGCGTGAGTGGAGTGTGAGGAGGGATCCTGTCCTCCTCGTGTCCCACCGGCAGAGGGTTGGTGTAGATGTAGTGGATCCGTGAGTTGTCCTTCGGCCCCTCCTGTCGTCTGAAAAGGGTGAGCGGGTTACGGAAACTGTGGGTTTTCTTCACACAAGTAACACCCACTGGCTCTTCGGGAACCTCGCAGGCCACGGCACTCTCATAGATGCGTGCCCTCTTATGCTTCCTGTGACACAAAAATATGTAACAAGACACAATTTAAGATCCAATACTTTTGAAAGAGAATGCAAAAAAAATGTAAACGGTATTTCAATGATTTCTCGTCCCCTGAGAAACTTTGAATTCGCTCGCAACTTGTTTATGATAAAAAAAAAAAAAAGGTACAAGGAAAAACTATATTTCAGTGTTTTTTTTACGAGCCAATGCAAAATTTCTCTGGGAAACGCAATACTTTTGCGAGAGAAGGCAAAAGCTTTGCGAGCAAACTTAAAAGCAATGAAATAAATCATATTTCAATAAATCATATTACTCTCAAAAATGTTTCTCTGGGAAATGCAATACTTCTGCAAACAAACTCAAAAAAAAAAAAAAAAATTATTATAGAACTTTGTGTTGGCTTGCAAATCCCTTATGGAAATATGTGCAAAGTGCAAATATTTCGATGCTTTGCGAAACTTGTGTGATGGAAATAGTATTTGTTCCCCTGAGAAACTTTGCATTTGTTTGCCAAACTTTTAGTTTTAACCCTTCGAAATAAATATATTTTTAATTTCAGTGAAATTATAGTAATGTACTATATTTTAGTTTGATTAATTTTAGTTTAGTTTGAGTTTTATTTTTTTTATTTGATACTTTGTATTTTTAGGGGATTTTATGGTACTAAATTCTTTATGCAGTAGTTATAACTTAAGTATATAGTATTTATACATTTAATATATAGACTTTTCATAAATCTTAAATGCTGTTGTGCAGACTTAAGTTTTTTTTTTTTTTTTTTGACATGGCAGATTAATGCTGAAGTAAAAAAAAAAAAAAAAGTGCACAAATGCACAAAAATACTATTTTAAATTTTTATATGAAAGATATATTTTCCAAAACGTTTTACTCTAAAACTGTGGGAAAATCAACAATTTTGTTTTGTTGCAGCACCAAATGTTTCCACAAGATGAAATTAGTCTCCCATTCATTTCCAATGCGGCCATTTCTGACCGCGAACAAACATGTGATTATTTTATTCAGGACCATTTACCCTTTTTAAATCATGTCCATGATTTTGTGTGTGTGTGTTCACACAGCAAGTGTGAAAACCTTTACTAAGTTTCGCACCATTCTGATGAAGTAAAAATTTCAATTGTTCTACCAAATTCTGAGATTTGATTTAATGCAAGGACAAACATTATTTCTTAAGTGTGGCTTAAGTGTCCAAATATGTTTTAGGCCTATTGCACATATCTGTTTACTCACCTTCTGTGTCTTTGATATGAGATACAGGTGATGATTCCTGTCACTATCAGGATACACAGAGCTACTGAAGAAAGCACGATGTTGAACACTTTGACTTCTGTGTGAGGAAAGAGAGACGATTGTTTTCATGGATCACTTTTAAGGAACATTTAACACATATTTTGAGACAGAAAGCTAATGCACATTTTTGATAAAACTACATTATGAGTTAAAACACGTTTTACTCACCATAGAGAGTGGCTTGTGTTTCTGACTCGTCTGGTTCCAATGAGGCCGTCCCGTTAAGAGACAGAGCGATCCCCGTTAGGCTCATGTTGCTGATAGCATAAGCCAAAAGTGACCAACAAACTGTTTGGTCTGGAAAGAAGTGGTCAGAATATTCATTAGTATGAAGCCATGTGACTCAAGTGGATTTGGTTCCATGGAAACGGCACAATCTCATCACCCCACAGTGGCCCCCTAAATTCATTCAACCAGTTTGGTGTCCTTAAAGATCCAAGCCACATCCCAGAAACCCAGAGAAAAACATTGAATTCTTTGGATTGTGCACAAAAAACTTTCAGAGGATCAAATTCATTTGGAAACTTGTGGTTGCGCAAAATAAAAGGAAACATTTTCATAACGTATGCATCTCCTTTAGCAGGGCCTGTTGCAGTATGAACAGATAATAAACACAAAAGCCTGCATTCATTAGCGTTCATGCTTCATTTCATCTGGGACTTTACAAACAAAAATACACAATTAACTCTGGCACTAGACATGAGAATGCTGGGAAATAATCCCATGATGCTCACACGTTTCCCACATTGTTTACAATGCACCGCGTATTCTTGATTTGCCTTGATTTGCCAAATTTCTTTTCTGGAATAGTTATGGTTTATTATTAGAAAATCCCAGTGGACATTCTATTAGCAAGATAAACAAATATCGGTTCCGCATTTCCTAAAGGACATTCCTCAGACAAATATACACAGAATTTGGCCACAAGACACGGCTCATTAAATCATAGTGCAAATTAAATAAATGTTCAGTGTCTTCACACATAACTAATGTTTCGTGCCAATAATAATAAATAGGCTGTAGCTTTATATGCTCTCTGGTAATATTGGTTTTGGACAGATCGTGGAAGATCACGACAGCGAAATATACCAGATTTAAACAGCATATCTGTGCACGATACGATACATAGGCGTATGTAGGCCTACACACCATATAACATTGAATGCTAGGACTTCGTGCTCGTGCAGTGCTCACATCAACCACTAGATGTCAGTGTTGGCGATCAAATCATGACGCTTCTGACGCGCAAACTATTTTTAATTAAATATAGTAGAGAGTACAAGGTAATATAGTACAAAGTATAGACACATACAATGTAGAGGCACATATATATTAATAAAACATGATGTATCTGAGCCTTACAAAAATAAACACCGAAACAAACTGCAGTTTTGAAGTTCCCTTTCAAGGGAACTCCCGTTGCGTCGAAAAGCTGACGCTATGGGAACGCTTTGCGTGATGACGTCTTGAAGCACATGTAAAATCAGTCCAATGGTGTGGCGGAACGTCAGAGGCGGGTGACGTCACGTACCAGGAAGCTATAAAAGCCGGCCCGAAACAGAAAACGAAAGCTTTCTGAGTCTTCAGTTGCGCTCTGTGTTGAATCTGTCCTTGTTATTTGGTGTTGTCTGTCTATATTATATATATATATTCAGTATGGCGAGCAAGCAGCAGTTTAGAGTGTGTGTCCATCCCTGCCCGCGTTATTTAACGGGAGGTGATACTCACACTCTTTGTGTTGTTTGTTTGGGTGAGGAGCATGCCCAGTCAGCACTCGAGGGTGGTGACT
This sequence comes from Leuciscus leuciscus, assembly GCF_965113295.1. Lineage (NCBI taxonomy): Eukaryota > Metazoa > Chordata > Actinopteri > Cypriniformes > Leuciscidae > Leuciscus > Leuciscus leuciscus. The sequence goes on along the minus strand of NC_138739.1, from coordinate 33,216,464 downwards.
GTGTGCATTGCGACGCGCTTCCATTGCGCACGCTCCGATCCCGCTTGGCTCGGTTCAATCCCGATCGCGTTCCCGAGGGCTCGGGTCCCGCCGCGGCTGAGGCTCGGCGGCGATCTCAGACCTGGGGTTCGCAAATGGATCTGTCAGTGGATGTTGAGACGGGCTCTGCCTTATCTCAGCATCAATCTGACAGATCCAGTGCCTCTCATCAGGGTGTGGAAGCACGCATTGCGGTTTCTTCCCCCCCGATAGAGGCACCAATACTGCAACTGTCCAGCTCTGAGGAGTTGGATGTTGTGAGTATTGAAGCTGAGTCTGAGGATTCGCCACCTCAGTCTCATGCGTTTGAGGAACTGCTCGATGTTATTACTAGAGCAGTTAACAGACTATCTATTGAGTGGCCAGAGGATAGGCAGGACGTTCGTTCGAAAAGTAAGCTCGACGAACGCTTCCTGCCATCTCGTACACAGCCTCAGCGAAGAAGCCTTCCGTTTTTCCCCGATCTCCACACCGAGGTGTCGAAATCGTGGGGAAAACCGGTTTCATACAGAGTGTATGCACCACAAACATCCCACTATTCTTCCATTCACAAATATAAAGAATATGGTTATGGGGAGATGCCGAAGGTGGAGGAGACGCTTGCGAGCTATCTCTCTCCAGCAACGGCATCTTCCCTGAAAGCTCCTTCACTTCCCTCTAAGCCAGTAAAATTCACATCATCTCTGGTTCATAAATCGTATGCAGCCGCTGGTCAAGCTGCAGCGTGTCTGCATACGATGTCTATTATGCAAGCCTATCAGGCAGAATTATTGGGGGATTTAGAGGAGGGCGGGGGAATTGGTCCTGACACAGTGGCTGAACTACGCAGAGCCACAGATCTGTCTCTCAGGGCCACCAAGGAGACCGCTAAATCAATCGGGCGGTCTATGGCAGCCCTGGTGGCCACTGAGAGGCATCTGTGGCTCAATTTGAGCGATATAAAAGAGAAAGAAAAGCACGTTCTCTTAGATGCTCCGGTTTCCACTGTTGGTTTATTTGGTGATGCAGTAAACAGTGCGGTAGCTAAATCTCAGGAAGCTGCTAAACAGGCAGCTGCATTACAAAAACTTCTCCCCCGCCGTTCTTTCATTGAGGCTGCTGAGCGGGAGCAGCCTCACTCCTCTAAAAAGAGCGCTGAACATCGTGCCACTCAAAAACAGAGTGTGTCCTCTCGTGCTCCCCCACAAAAATCTCGGGGACACGGAGGGCGCTCTCAAACCCAGCAGTCTTCGAGGGGTAAAACGGATCTGCGGACCGTTATTACCGCCAAGAAGGCTGCTGGGAAAAAGTCCTGATGTCTGAGGGCTCAGGACAAATGAGGGTAGTCCCCCCGAAGCAGAGCGGTTAACACCTCTTTTCACGGTGCCCGTCTCTCTTCGGTGCCCTCAGGGGACCGTTCTGCCAACCCTGCCACCTCTGGTGTTACAGGGCGCAGCGGTCTCCGGCGAGCACATATCTCAAGGTCCACCCGGAAACGTAGTGGCCTCGGGATGCCCGCCCCCTCTGAGGAGGGTGCTAGAGCAGTCTGTTTGGTCGTTCCCTGCCGGTGCGCCGTTACAGGGCGACGAACCGACTACTCAACAGCAGGAGAAAAATACGGTGCCGTCTCTCTTCGGTGCCCTCAGGGGACCGTTCTGCCAACCCTGCCGCCTCCGGTGTTACAGGGCGCAGCGGTCTCCGGCGAGCACATATCTCAAGGTCCACCCGGAAACGTAGTGGCCTCGGGATGCCCGCCCCCTCTGAGGAGGGTGCTGGAGCAGTCTGTTTGGTCGTTCCCTGCCGGTGCGCCGTTACAGGGCGACGAACCGACTACTCAACAGCAACAAAATCCAGAAACCAGTCTCGAGAGACTGGTACCTCTAGTAGAATCTTTGACAGCGTGGAAGCTACTGTCAAATGTTTCTCGTTGGGTCCTGCAGACCGTGGAAAAAGGGTATTAGATACAATTCTATTAACGCCCACCGCGGTTTATGGGGGTCCTGCCCACAGTGGTGGGCCCCGAGCAGGTTCTGGTTATGGAACAGGAAGTAAACACTCTGTTAGAGAAAGGGGCCATAGAATATGTACCCCCCTCCAACAGGGAAACCGGGTTTTACAACCGGTACTTCATAGTTCCAAAAAAGGACGGGGGATTGCGTCCCATTTTAGATCTTCGAGTTCTGTACGAGTACATGCAGCTCAAGTTCAAAATGTTAACCTTGAGACAAATCGTGCCACAGATCAGGTCCGAGGACTGGTTTGTCACGACAGACCTCAAGGACGCATATTTCCATCCGTCCGTGTCATTGGAAGTTCCTGAGGTTTGCTTTCGGGGGCAAAGCATACCAATATCGAGTTCTTCCATTCGGCCTGGCTTTATCACCCCGCACTTTCACCAAATGCGTGGATGCAGCTCTGGCGCCTCTGCGCCTCCGGGGTATTCGCATCACGAACTACATCGACGATTGGTTGATTTTAGCTCAGTCGCATTAGATGGCGGTTCAACATCGAGATGTTGTTCTCGCCCATATGAAAGAGTTGGGGTTACGGCTGAACGCCAAGAAGAGTGTGCTTTCTCCATTTTAGAGGACCACTTTTTTAGGCGTGGTTTGGGATTCAGTGTCGATGCAGGCGCGCCTGTCATCGCCACGCTTCGATTCCATCCTGGCAGCTGTGAGAAGTGTAAAGCTAGGCCAGCTACTCACTGTCAAACAGTTCCAGAGACTGTTGGGTCTCATGGCAGCAGCTTCCAACGGGATACCTTTTGGACTGCTGCACATGAGGCCCCTGCAGTGGTGGCTCAGGACCAGAGGGTTTTTCCCCGAGGGGCAACCCATTTCGCACAATCAAGGTCACGCGGTGATGCCTACGTGCCTTGGTTATGTGGAAGAAACCTTGGTTCCTGTCCCAGGGCCCAGTGCTGGGAGCTCCTTGTCGTCGCAAACTGCTAACAACGGATGCTTCCCTCACGGGTTGGGGAGCGATCCTGAGGGTCGCTCATCTCAAGGTCTGTGGGAAGACCATCATCGTTCCTGGCATTCTATAGCCTAGAGATGTTAGCTGTCTTCCGGGCTCTGAGGAGCTTTATCACAGGTCTCAGGGGACACCATGTGTAGTACATACGGACAACACGTCGGTAGTCGCCTATATCAAGGGGGTTTGCGCTGGCATGCCATATCCTCTTGTGGTCCCAGGGGAAGTTGCTGTCACTCAAGGCAGCCTACATCCCCGGGGTCCAGAATATAGGAGCAGACACTCTGTCGAGACAGGGGCCGAGGCCCGGGGAATGGTGGCTCCACCCCCGAGGTGGTGGAGCTGATATGGAAATTATAAGTGGATCTGTTTGCGTCTCGAGAGACGTCTCACTGTCCACTTTGGTTCTCCTTCACGCATCCAGCTCCTCTGGGACTGGATGCTATGGTACAGACGTGGCCGAGGCTACGTCTGTACGCCTTTCCCCCAGTTGCTCTGCTCCCGGGAGTTCTGGAAAGAGTTCGCAGGGACCGGGTTTGCCTGCTTTTTATAGCCCCGCGCTGGCCGGGCAGAGTATGGTTTCCCGATCTTGTGTCCCTCCTCGACGGGCATCCTCTGGAGTTACCCGTCAGGAGGGACCTTCTGTCCCAGGCAGAGGGCTCGATATTTCACCCTCGGCCAGAACTGTGGAACCTGTGGGCTTGGCCTCTGAGGGGGCCCAGCTCATAGAGTCAGGTCTCTCAACCGAGGTTGTTGAGACCATTCTACAGTCCAGAGCTCCCTCCACGAGGAAACTTTATGCCCTGAAGTGGAGAGTATTCACTTCTTGGTGTAGTGACCGTCGGTTGGACCCAGTCCACTGCCCAATTGGTACAGTGCTGGAGTTCCTGCAGGAACGGTTCACTGCAGGTCTGACCCCGTCCACTTTAAAGGTCTATGTGGCGGCCATAGGTGCTTACCACAGTCCTTTGGGTGGAATGTCTGTGGGGAAAGACCCCTTGGTATCTCGTTTCCTTCGTGGCACTTGGAGGTCCTCCTCCCTTTCGAAATCGGACCAGGAGGCGAATAATTTGCTTTGCCCTGTTCGGGCGTTAGACGCGTATGTCCACAGAGCTGCCCTGTGGCGTAAAAGTGACTTTTGCTCCCCTAACAAGGGAGGTCCAGTGTCTAAGCAAAGGATGAGCAAGTGGGTGGTTGAGACTATCTCACTGGCTTATGAGGCGGCTGGACAGCCTTCTCCTTTGGCTGTCCGGTCGCTCTCTACTAGGAGTATGGCGGCCTCTAAGGCCCTTATATCAGGAGTATCGTTACAGGACGTCTGTGATGTGGCAGGCTGGTCCTCACCGCACACCTTCGTCAGGTTCTACTCTCTGGATTTAGACTCTACTCTAGGGTCTCATGTTTTGTCTTCTTAGTGCTGCTCACATGATTACACACAGGACAGACATTTGTAGCTATGGAGGCGTTGGTATAGACGTTCCCATAGCGTCAGCTTTTCGACGCAACGGGAGTTCCCTTGAAAGGGAACGCCTCGGTTACGACTGTAACCTCGGTTCCCTGAAGAGGGAACGAGCGTTGCGTCGCCTTGCCATATCTCCTTCATGCCTGTCAGCGCGACTTCAGACTTTACGAAGCTTTCGTTTTCTGTTTCGGGCCGGCTTTTATAGCTTCCTGGTACGTGACGTCACCCGCCTCTGACGTTCCGCCACACCATTGGACTGATTTTACATGTGCTTCAAGACGTCATCACGCAAAGCGTTCCCATAGCGTCAGCTTTTCGACGCAACGCTCGTTCCCTCTTCAGGGAACCGAGGTTACAGTCGTAACCGAGGCGTTTTGCTTGGACATCTGTGTTCAAAAACAATACATTGTAATTGCTAAATTTTCTAAGGTGGATATACAAACTGGCAAGTAACCGTAACCTACACGTTTAGAAAATGAGAACACTGCCCGTCATGCGTCTGTTTAAATCAATGATGATTTTACCGCGTCAGGGTTCATGTTGGAGAGCTGAAGAGATGTAATAACGTTACAGGTGATGTTGAACTTATCGCTCACACAAGTCTACAGGATTTTACACTAGCCAACTGACTCCTTTAAATATATCTGCATTGTATTAGCTAGTAAATAAACATCGCTCTTACCGTGTAGATATCCAAAGTACTCGCATAAAGAGCAATAAGCTAACATGCACGTAAATGTCAGCAATAAAGTGATTCACATTTCAAATTACTAGGCTACACATAAACAACTATGAGAAGATTTGTAATGAGTCATGAATCACTGACCTCTGAGCTGCAGATCTATTGGCTCCTTTTTCAATCATATTTATCTTTGTAAAGCCAGTTGTTCTGGTGGAAATAGGCTTTTGTCTAATATTTGTATGGCTAACTATCAAATATGTTAAGTTTCAAGAAATATGTTGAAAGGCTCAATCATCATAAAACACTGTATTTCAAGCTTGATACCAGCAACATGTGGAATAAATTACCATCTTGTATGGTCTCCAGCCCGAACAAGGGTTGTAAATGGATGCTGGGTTTAATTATTTGTATAAACGTGTTCCTCTTCAAGTTGTGCCAATGTCAATTGATTTGATGCATATAACCGTGAATTCATGGGATCACTGACACCTCATGCCCTTGCTGAGAATGTTTGCTGGACAGCCTGGTGGGTAAAACCCAGTTATATTGGGCTCAGACATGGGTCAATGAGAGGCTTCAATGCTGATTTATGACAGATGCCAGTTATAATAACACAACGAAAGGCTTCAATGCTGATTTATGACAAATGCCAGTTATAACAACACAGAGAGATCTTTCTCACCATACGCCAAAGGCTGCCACACAAATACCAAGCAATTATTGTGGGTTGTTCTCAGCGAACTCCCTGAAATGTGGAATTTTTTTTCTTATATATTGCATTATTTTCCTTATTGCATTCCAAACAGTGTGATGAGGCCAATTATACAGGTGTAAACAAGATAAAATATTGACAATGTAAGAGAAATTCAGTTTGACCATTTGAACCTTTTGAAAAAAAAGTGATTTTAATATTTTTGTGACCAAATTAAACCCGTTGCGAAATCTGTGCAAAGTTCCCAATACGCTGATTTCACGCAGCCGCCATTTTGAAATCGAAAGTGAGGCTCCGGTGGGAAGAACCCCGGAAGTAACGATAAACAACAATGCCTTGGATTACCAACCTGAAGCTGCTGCCGCGATTTACACTATTGGTTGTTAATATCCAATATAGGATATGTATATAGTTCAATCCTGCTTCTTTTTTTACATTCTGAATTATATATTAAAAAAAATTTTTATTTATCAATGAATTTCACTGTATATAGTCTAAAGTATGAAAGAAATGTATGTACATTTTTAGAATTGATACAACATCATTAAACACAACAATACGCCATCGCATTCACGACTCTCCTGTGATTAAAGGCGACACTTCCGGTTTTCTTCCCACCGGAGCCTCGCTTTCGATTTCAAAATAACGGCTGCGTGAAATCAGCGTATAGCATGGATTTCTATTCAAATTATTATAGATTTCGCCCGTGAAAATTCGCAGAACAACGGTAAATGCGACCGCACATTATCAGGTGAGTGATGAATTCGGCGTTGTCTCATAAAATGCATAAATTGCTGAACTACTTGCGGTGTTCAGTTTTTCTTTACGTTATATCGCCAACTACTGGCCTGGCATGGATAATACAGCATGATATTTTTATTTTAATTTCTGTAGAATTAATGTAGAACGGTTACAATTTCGGTAACCATTTATTTGGGTTTAACAGTAAAGCAAAGTGGCTGATAGTCTAAAAAAGGTTCTAAATATGTCATTAAAATAATACAACAAGGTTTGTTTCTAGTGGAATTTATTGATTGATAAAATTAAATTAAATATCCCCAAAATATCCCCTTTGGCTTGCTCAGTTGGGGATATTTTGGGGATATTTAATTTAATTTTATCAATCAATAAATTCCACTAGAAACAAACTTTGTTGTATTATTTTAATTTAATACTGTGAAGCTGCTTTGATACAATCTGTATTGTGAAAAGCGCTATACAAATATACTTGACTTGACTTGACTTAAATAAAATGGTTCAGTATCCTGTTAATAATTTCCATAGGCTAAGTTATAAGGACACACAAATGCCACTACAAATAACTAATTTATTAATCACTTACAATGCATTTAGTGTCTGATATCTGTATCTTTACACATCAAAAATAGTTATTCCATGTTTCACAGCTGTAAATGGCAATCAGTATCTCACTGAAAAACAAGCACAAACTGCATCTAAACTGGGAAGAGATGTACAAATCTCTTCTTTCAGCGCTGTTCTGTTTGGTTCTGCACTCTGTGATATATATCAGGGCAGTTTTACATGGACCGTGACGCATTAAACAGACTAATAGGGGCTTTGTGTTAAAATCATAAATGCATATACAGACAAACACATATAGACATGCAGCACAGAGCTAGACTCATTATGAAAGTAGGACTATATATTTAGTCAAAAACCCTAATAAAACCATTCGTAGATATGAAGTTAGAACCATTTAGAGCAGTTTCCTTGAGAAAGTAGTGATATGATATTGTTTTTCATAAATGTTATGCATCGCAGCCTTATCTATACAGCATCAGAACGTGTTCATTCATCTGCTTCAGAACCAGCATGACTTCATCAAGCAGAAATGTAAATCATACACAATTCTTCACAAAGATGCTTTTGTTTTCTTTTGCCTGGCTTTTTTGTTAAATTACGCTATAGTCAAACTTTAGTGTTAGGCTATTTATTTAGTATGAATTTTTTTATTAGATTAGACCCTTGGGGGACATTTTTAGGCAATATTTGTCCTTAAAAGTACAGCTCAGCATTACTTTAGTATTTCAGTTTTCATTTTAATATCAGTTATGTTTTTAGCATTTCATGTGATTTTGTCATTTTTATTATAATTTTTTTTAAATATTAAAAAAAAAATTCCAGTTCTAGTTTTAGTTCAGTTTTATCTTTTAATTTATTTCCAGTTAGAAATGTTAGTGCTTTAGCTTAAACTTATTTCATTTTTATTTAAAGTTTTTCATCTATATATATATACTGTATATATGCTTTATTTCAATGAACAAAACTAATCACTTTTGTTTCTCCTTCAGGGGTCTTTGTATGTCCCACCGATAGACACAGACTGGTATATGGTGCTGGTGGGGCGTTTATGGCTGAACTGACCTTTATGCAGAATCTCAGCATGAGACGTGTGTTTCGGCTGGACCAATCTCACACCCTGTTGGGCCAGACTGAACCGGTCCTGCTATTTCTGCTCCAGGACTGCTTACAGTTTGGCAAGTGACCCGTCGCACAATGTGGGAACCGGCGGAGAGTTCATTCAGTAAGTGAGGCAGAGCCAGAGCCAAATGACAGTGAATGGAAGCAGCACTCAGACATTGTAAACTACTCAAACAAAGACGTCAAACTCCAGCTTAGCAACAGCTTCAGTGACAATGTGCAGGATAAAGATGCCGTGCTGTGAATCATTTCCAAATGTGATGGGGCAAGCCTAATTAAACTTGATTTGGTTACTTAAATAATTGAGATTTTCAGCTTTGAGAAAGAACACAACATGGCATTGTGTTCATTTGCATAGTCAAAGTCAAACTTAGATTTGTTGTGTCGCCAAAAATCACTAAAACAAATCAGTAAATCTAATTAAAACAGAATAACCTCTGGTCTCATGTCACTGCAAAACTCCTTTTTGACCAAAACCAGTTTTGGCAAGAGACACAACATTTTGTTTTCTGCTTTGTGTTTTCTCCTGTAGCCTCTTGACTGGTAACCCCGCCCACAGCCAAACCTCATTGGTCCAAAATCCCACTCCTCATGAATATTAAACAGACAGGAAAATACTGATCATGTAGTTGAGAAACAGAGCTCAACCGTAAAGACTTCATGTCTGTCATTTTTCATTTTAACTGGCGCCGCCACAAAAATGATACAATTTTATGTTTCGCAATATAATTGTATAATTGCTAAAAATCTTTTTATATATTTTGCATTCAATGTTAATCAAGAGAATATAATGGTGTGTGTGTGTAAAATATTCTGAACTTTTATATAGATAATATATTTTGGTAATATATATTATAAAAAATATATAATACATCATAAATATATTAATTAATATATTGATCATATTTATAATACAATATTATATGTAATTATACTTTATATATTTTACTTTTATTAAATGTAAATTTGGGGGAAAAAAATTGTTACACACATTACAAAATAATGTAGGAAATACACTAAGGGAGACAAAAAAAAAAAAAACATCAACATTTCTACAAACCAACTTGACATGATCAAACCATACATTAACTTCCCACCAAAACACTATGACTTCATAATTTTAATAAACCTACTTTTGTTAGAAAACAATACAAAACTAAAAACCAATCCATAAAGTTTCCAACACATTCTGCATCTGTCATTTTTGCAAGAGAAAACTGTTTTGATTGGCTGTTACTTTTGTAGCGTCACACACACCGCATTATTGGTTTCCGAATGAAATGACTTCTTCTTGTGTTGCTCTTTCATAGTGTGTATATATAATCAATATCAGTACAATCTAGTTTTGCTGCGTGGTTTGTTTGCAGTTTAGACGTGGAGTAAAGCTGTCCTGAAACCTCAGGACTGCCTGTGTCTGGCTTTGATTATTTGATTGTTTGTATGAAGTGAAGTGGACCAACTACTATCGGCACATTGGTGATGGTGTTCGCTGAGCTGTGGCGTCTTTTACAAAAGATCAAAACAGAAGACCACCCAAAAACACACAGGGGTGCCATGCTGAATCAAGTGACGTGAGAAAGTGTGAATATAAATAGACATAAATATAAATCAGACATTAATAAATAGTATGTATATGAATTGTAGGCGGTTATAAAATATGATGTGCCGTCAGCATGAATCTTTAAAGAGTGCTGTGCACTATATGTCTGACATATTTTAGGCTGAATTCTGTATCATAGATTAATCTCTGTCTGTTCTATATCTCCGTTTCACCCTGTTTTACAGATCCTGGATGGGGGAGCCTGACAGCCCACACAAACACCCCAGTCGGGACGTCCCGCCGGTTCATTAGTGATGGCAAGTCCTGTCTGAGCCTTTCTCTTGTGTAAACACAGATTCTGTCCATGTGATGACCTTCAGCGGAGTAGAACGAATGAATGAGAGAAGGGGAAGAGGGGATGTTGTGATGAGTATCTATTTCAGTAAGACGACAACATCTGATCACACTGTTCCACCTCACTCACAATATTAACATTTATTAATATATTAATATTAAATTAATAGTTTTCCCTCATATGCTGCTTGGTGAGGGAATTGTACAGAAACCTTGAAGGTCAAGGTCATTTTTTAAAAATCTGCAGCACATTGTAATACAATTGAGCAAAAAAGAATTTTAAATAAAAAAAAATTAATAAAAAAAATGCATATGAAAACAATTCACAGAAAATGTGAAATATGTACATACATTGTTATATAATATATATTTTGATAACACTATTATAAAATATATACAATATATAATAAACAATGATAAATATATTGATAATATTTATAATACAATATTTTCTTTAATCATAATTTTTACTAATTTTTTAAAAAATATTTTGTGTGATACATTTTTATAACATTGTATATTATAAAATATACAATATATAATAATATGATACATTTATAGATAATGTTTAAAATGCAATATTTTCTTTAATTTAATTAGTGTCTATTAATATATATATATATATATAATTTTATAATACAATATTATATTTAATATACAATAGTATATTTAATTATACTATATTATATATAATTTTTTTACTTATTTTTATAGAATACATAATTTCAAAATACTGTACATTATAAAATATTTACAATATGTATAACTATAATAAGAAAAATATAGATAATATTTTATAATACAATATTATATTTACATATAATACGTAATACTTTTTTTTTTAATTTTATTTAAAAATGTTTTTTTTTCAGTTTGTAACTGAATTCTATATAATACAATATAATACTGTACAGTATATTATAAAATATATATAATAAATAATAAATATATACAGTAGATCATTTTTATAATACAGTATTATTTTTAATTATAATATATACTTATATTTTATTATAATTATATAAAAATATTATAATTTTTTCTCCCTGCAAATAAAAAAAAAACTTTTTTATTTGTCCATTTATCGTTACACTGAGAAGCAATGTATAATATGCATTCAGTGAGACACTTAATAATAAATAATAAATAAACCCTGCAGTTGTCTGATGTGGAAGATTTCACACATCAAGATTTTCTCTAAACCAAATTTGACATTATCAGATCATCCATCAACTTTCCTCCAAAGCAGAAGATCTACTTCAACACACCTGCCTAAATAGCCATGACATCAATAAGATAAGTTGTTGTTTTTTAAAAATATTATAGCTTTTCTTGGATTCAAGGGCTTTCAGTGGAGAATGAGTCGCATCCACAGTGAAACACCACACATGCTGCCAAACCAGATCTTCAATGCAGCCACAGCGATGAGCATTAGCCGGATCCTTCACTAGAGGAAGTGTGGATTGGATCAAACTCATCCCTGGAGCAGAAAGCGTTTTGAACTGGACTACATGTCATCACGGCCTCTGAAAAACCGCCAGACTGCGGCAGTAACTCAGTCTCATCTACATGAGAGACGGACGCGCGTGATGATTCATTACGGGAGTGTGAACGCAGACACTAGCCATGCCAGAACTGAGACATTCCTCTCTGTCTGTCGGCTGATAACAACCTCCAGCAGAATCCGTCAGGACAACGGTGGCAGACGATTCCCGTGCCAAACGCAGAACTGGCTCAATGTTTTATTGAAGAAATGAAATCTGTTACACCTGCCAAAAGCAAAAACAAGATTTTTATATTTTCTGGGAAAACTGCCTTTGGTAAATTTGCCACTGTAAAGCTACTGTGTTTGACAAGGTCCTGCTAAGATGTTCTGAGTGGTTATTAGACCATTGACAAGTACAGAGATATAATATAATATCATATAATAAAATATAATATAATATAATATAATATAATATAATATAATATAATATAATATAATATAATATAATATAATATAATACACTTCCATTCAAAAGATTGAAGTTTTAAATATTTTTTAAAGAAATTTTAAAGATATTAATAATTTTATTCAATTGATTAAAAGTGACAGTAAAGACATTTGTAATGTTACAAAAATATATTTTAAATAAATGCTGTTCTTTTAACTGTTAAAAAAAAATTAAAAACAATAATATAATGATATATAATATAACATAAAACATAACATATTATAACATAGTAAACATACCATAATATGATATATTATAATAATATACTTCCATTCAAAAGAATGGGGTTAGAAATGTTAGGAAATTAAAGACATTTTAAAGAAATTAATACTTTTATTCAGCAAAGACACATTACATTGATCAAAGTGACAGTTTTGAAAATGTATAATGTAAAAAAAAAAAAAAAAAATCTATTTCAAATAAATAACTTTATGCTCCTTTAATAATAAACATCAAAAACAGTATATAATATAATATAATATAATATAATATAATATAATATAATATAATATACACTTACATTCAAAAGTTTGGGATTAGTAATTTTAAGGAAAAGAATTTATGAAATTAATACTTTCATTCAGCAAAGATACATTCAATTGACCAAAAGTGGCAGTAAAGACATTTATAATGTTACAAAAATCTATTTCAAATAAATGCTGTTCTTTTAAACGTAATATAATATAATATAATATAATTTTAATTTATAAATAATAAACATTTTAAGGACTGAATGAATACATTTCCTTTTTAGCACCGCCAAGTGGAAACCATGAAGTAGATGACGCTTACATAACCCAACACTGACATATGCCAACACATCTGTGTTTGTAGATAAAGACACAGCATGCTAATGAATGTTGAAATATTAGGAGCACATCCAATACATCTGCAAGCCCTGAAAATTAGGTTCTAAGGGACCCGATGGAGAGCCGGGTGCTCGAAACCTGCTGAGAGTAAAACTCAAGATCAGTCAGATTCAAGCACTGTTTCCGGCACGGTAATAACCATCCATTATGAGCTCATTAATCTTCGAGTCTGACAGCGATTCTCTCTCGCACTCCACGCTCTTATTGGTACAGCTTTATGGAAGAGATTTAATTCCTGTGGTTTTGCAGCAGGGCAGCAGCTCAGATCCATCAGGTGGGTCTGGCACTATAGGAACAATGTCAGAACAATGTGTTTCTGTAAAACGTCAGACTTCTGAGAGTGTTCATGATACTGCACAGCTAGCGCTCGAATCAGCCGATACTTCTAAACACATTCCAGCGGTGAAGTTTATGCAAAGGAGCCGGTTTGCTACATTACATATCCGATGCTATCAGCAGATCTCTCCTGAAGCGGGAGCAGAATGAGACTTGTGGAATGAAACTGCAGTTGACGTAATTGTATTTGTACTGCAACAATGCAGACAAATTGGAAACAGAAAAATGAAATATAGGTCCAAAAAGCTACTTTTTTTCAGTTACTAATGGGGTGAAGGGAAGGTTTGTGATTATATACACGCACTTTTTGTAGTGGGAGTAATTTCTCCTTTTTGCGATGAAAATTTGAGATGCTCAATGCTAAGGAATGTTTTATCATCTGCCAGATGATACTTAGAAACTAAATAGTACAAGCTGCATGGTTCGCAGTATCATTCATGTAGCACAAACGGTTTGGGGAAAATTACATGCCAAAATTGGTTAAAATCCTTAACGCAACAGTACACGATGCTAGCCTTCAAAAACACTACTAATGAGGGGTGTAATACGCTGTATTTAATCACGAGTTTGATACAAAACACTGTTTCGGACTAGCATACCTAAATGAATGAACTCACCTTGGAGACGCTCCAGAACAGATGTAGTCTTGGAGTCCGTCCATGTTTCGCCTCCTTTGAGAAAATGCAGAGCCGAATCGTTTGATTAGCACAAATCGGAGTGATTAATCATGACATATTTACGCTGCAGTTGTGGAAACAAAACCTTAAGCACAAAAAGATGCAGCTCTCATTTCTACTTTTCTATCGTAAAATATCTCACCACCTTTGAGAGAATTTCACATTGGCTCTGAGTCAACGGAGATTTGATACAACTCACAAAACAACTATAAAACTGGCAGAAATCTTTATTCTGAAGGCTTAATTTTTAGCATTTTCAGCAAACCAGAAGTTACAGGGCCGGTAAATCTCTTTAAACCTTTAAGTGGCTGTGATTAACCCACCGTTCAAACGTTCAACTCTTACACATATCAGATGCAACGTCTGATGGATGCACTTGTTCGCATTTATGGGAATGCTCATAAGATGGTGTTTTTCCATGGGCACGTACTCATCAAGAAAGATATTCTTGCAAAACGCACTCTCGGTTTCTCTGGGAAAGAGACTCAGACACTCTGGGGAGAGATGGATGTGAGGAGGCAGCAGGAGGCCCAAAAATAGGCTGACATCTCTCACATGGAGCGCATAGGAAAAATGTGCCCTCGAAGAACAGTTTTCACTGGAGACAGAGAACCACAAACTGCCAGAACATCTCCAGAACACCATGAACTATGTAAAGACTCCTTTAGAAATTATTTTGCTTTCTGAGGTTAACTGCAAGTCCAAGAACAACAGGGTTGAGGGTTTAACATTGTACAGGTAACAGGTTTAAACTGCAGGTGATTTCACCAAGTACAACATGTTTCTGGATCAACATCTTTGTTGATCCTGGAACAACATTCCAATCAACCAATCAGATTTGAGGGACAAGTTTAGTTTATGTCAAGTTTAGGCTTACAACCAGGTTTAAGTGCTTCTACATCAGTTATTCACCAATCTTTTCCCTTTGATTTTAGGGATAAATTATGGATAAGATTAGGTTTAGGGGTAAGGATAGGGTTGGGACTAAATTTTCGGACAGGAATGTTGTTCCACGATCAACAAAACATGTTGACCCAGGAACATGTCTTACTTTGAAAAATCACGGTGACCCAAACTGCAATCTTCTAAACTCAAGAAAAAAGTTAAGAATAGTTTGGATTCATAAGAATGTTTTTTTTGGGTTTTTTTGGGACTGTTCTCAAGAAGAAAAAAAGTTAAATAATTATTAAAAACGTTATAGTCATCGTAAAAAAACTCTTTCAACAATAAATGTAGTCATCACTGCGTTGCATTCTGAAGGAATAATCCCTGTGAGAGCTTCCAAGGGATGAAGGGTTTAGGGGACGAAAAAACTGTTACTTTGGAACGCACTTCTGTGTCAATTTGCCAAGCCAACAAAGGAGGCGCAAAGAATCATGGGAGCGAAGTGTCCATCACTTAGAAATCCTTAATTCAAAAGGGCCCTTTGAAATGGCCAGTTTTGATCACTTCGGTTTGGAACGACCCTTCAATATGGTGGCCATTATTGTTCTCGACACCGAAGTGCTTTTTGGAGGCAGATTTATCGCGTTTGGAACACATCCAGTGTTGGATTTGTTGGATTAAGTTGTGGTCACATTTACCATTGTTCTGCGAATTGCGTGATATAAAGTCGCAATTGCATGTTATAAAGTCAGAAATGTGAGAAATAAACTTGCAAAATGCATGTTTATATCTCGCAATTCTGACTTTATAACTCGCAATTGCAACATATCACGCAATTGCAACTTTATATCATGCAATTGCGACATATCTCGCAATTCTGACTTTTGGATTCAGAATTGTGAGATGTAAACTTGCAATTGTGAGATAAAAAGTCATAATTTATCTTTTACATTTTTTTATTCTGTGGTGGAAACAAGCCTTCATACTTCTCAGTACTCATTACAATCCTTTTATTCTTCAGAAAAAAAAAAAGAGATGTTCTTCTATTTAAAATATGCAAGAACTTTCTATTATGCAGTTCTAGCGCAATGTTAACTGTAGGAATAACACATATTCTTTAAGCCTTGTTAGCATAAAATGAGATGTGTTTGTGCTGAAAATAATGACTAAAAAATAAAAATGCTCGGATATAATTACTTGCTTACTAAACCAGTACATATATCGCCGCTCTTACACTCATATGCGGCAGGTGTAAGAGGCGTGAAACAGGTGTGAAACAGGTGTCGCCAGTGATCATGTCAAGCTAGACTAGCTCAAAACCAGCAGGTCTAAACTGGTTTTGATCAGTAGTCAAATATTTCCTCCATTTCAGGAGTTTCTCAAAATGCTGTTTTGCGCGGATGCTTCTCTTTTTTCATCAACTATTAGGTGGGCTTTCCTGAGGGAGACAGCAGGCAGGTTTCATCCACGCTGCCAACTTAAACACTGAAACTACATACAGTGTAGTTTACGCTACAGTGCACACAGTCATCCGAGCGTGGAGGACCGGAGAGGGGAACAGAGCCGAACTGTGTCCCAGGAGAGGGGGTTTAGTGTGATACCACTGCTGCCAGCTGCAGCTCGCAGAAAACCTCTGCCCGTCCACTGTGGAGAACTTCTCACATCTCCGCTGTCAACATTTAATCCCTTTGTACAGGTTTGTCGGATCCTGCTGTTTTAACTGGCATCACTCAGAGACGGACCAAAATCACTGTTCAGACACGCATGTCGACTGGGACGCACAGCATAAGAAATGCAGCATGATTAGACTCTCATATGTGTGATTTACTGTAAATGAGAGTCGGATGGTGAGCTGAATGTCAGGCGGTGAATGTTTACTTTTCCAATGCGTCGTGAGCAGGAAGAACCGCATGTGCTCAAACAAGCAAGAGTGTATTCGTGATGATGGTCAGTTGGTTGTGAGCGATACTTACAAAGTCCTCTGAGAGGTTCAGCTGGAGAACAGCGTTTCAGCGAACTCATGAAAGATACTTATAAAAACAAATATCCCAGGCTGGTTTATTTTCTGGTTTGGTGTTGACGGATCAGCACAGTCCTGCTGCTTAGCGTTAAAACATCTGATCAATGTTTAATCTATTCAAATATACATTAAAAAAGCAATTTATGCATGCAATGACTTGAATGCACTTCTGTTATGAATGATATGTATGAATTACATTAATTTATTTATTTATTTTTATGGGGCATAATGGCAAAAAATGTCAGGGTGATACAACTGCCGCGATAACAATGAGGAAAATTAACTCTTAAAAGAATGAAATTCTAATTAAAAAACGTTATCTTTGGCATAATATTGAACTATAATTTCTTTCAAAAAGCATTAACATTATTTTTAAAACTTGTCTGACAAATCAAAGTCATGTGGTGCAACCAAAACATGCAGGTTAAAAAAAGGTCACAAATTCTCCTAAAATATCAGATAAGTTGTCCTTTTTATGACGAGACAAGATTAGGTCTTGAAGATTATGTCATATGGTACAACCCCCCAAAAAACAATCATATTTATGAATGAATAATTTATAGTGGTATTCTATATATATACACACACACACAAACTTTTATGTTAGATGCTATTATTATTAGATGCGCAATTAAAGCAACACTATGTAACATTGATTACCTTAAAATAATGTTTCCAAAATCGTTTCAGTGGTTCATCAAGTCGTAACAGGGTGAAAGGCACTTATGCCTCCGCTTTGTGGTCCTTTATCTGCGATTACCACACTATGTAAGATTGCCAGATCGGGTCGCGTTTCTGTAGTTCTAATCAGACATAAGAAAATTACAAATTTGACTTGCTTTACGGCAAGCGTTAAAATAGTCATTATTTTGTTTTTCTTCGTTTCTGATGTCGCAATACATCATACTTTCATAAAATCATGCATCATACTCTACCTTGTCTGTGGACATCGTCCATTTTAAAGCCGGTGCTGGATAAATAGTCGGCGTGCGTGCGACAGTAGGCTGTGGTAGGCTAAATGATTTACGACAGCGGTAATGGACAATTCCGCTTCCAACCTGTAGGGGGACCGCTGAGGAAAAGTTCCATAGTGTTGCTTTAATCAATTTGACAGCACTAATAATTTATCATATTTGTAAAAAAATTATAATTACAATGCGTTAAATCATGTTTTTAAGGTGTAAGGAAAATATGTTGTTACTTTTTCATGATGGTTAGGCCACATTACATTGCATTAAATCATTTTTGGAAAAAGAGAATATCCCTAAAAACTTGCCCTCCATTGTCATAGACATGCAATTGTCATTGAAGAATAGCAAGAAAAAGAAAAGCAGAGAGTTCAGTTCGCCACACCCCAATTGGTCAATGTTCTCACAAAGAGAAAAGTCAAGAGGTTGAATGAGCACTGAACTTGAGTCAGAGCCATGAATCCATGTGTCTGTGAGCCAGACCCTTGACAATCATTCCTGGATAGCTCTCAAATCTGTCGGATGATCTAACTGACAAAAAACATACACAGAGATATCCACAATAAGACAGTTATTCCCAAGACTTCTGTGAAAATATTCAAAGCTCAAAGGCGTAAATGCGAACAGACTGTATAAGCTTTTTGTAGGCTTCTGGTTTCCAATTTAATCAACTTCTGAAGGAGTGTTTTCCTGATCGAACACATATGTCTACCAGTACCTCAAAGTACATGTTATTTGACTAATCTGCAACACTGAAGATGTCTACTGAAAAATGACATCAAGTTATTCTGGGTAAGATCATCTATAGGTGTTTCCTGAGTCCTGTTTACATTTCACAGAACATCTTTTGGCATAAACAGCAACCTCTCCAGACTATATGAGGAAACCACTAGAGATACTGTCAGTGTGCATTGTCTTTGATGGACAATAAGGAAGCTGTGTGTGTCTGTGTGTGTGTGTGTGTGTGTGTGTGGGGGCGGGGGGGGGGGGGGGGGGGGGGGGTGGTTACGACATGATATACTGTCAAAACTAGCCACAAATCACATATTGATATGCCAAACTGTACTAAAATATGATTTAGACCAGGAGTTTTCAAACTTGATGCCAAGGACACAGTATATTATATAAATAACCTTTTATACTGCATTGAGAAAAAGCATGATAATGTGAGAAATGAAATGAAATAACTAGCTTGTGTGCTAAAAACCACAACGAAATTCAGAACACTTTAGTAACCGCATAGAAATATCCTGGTGTCTACCTAGAAAACACAAACATGCTAAAATCGGCTAAGCACAATTTAGCAACCACCTAGAGCACTCTTGCAACCAAACATGTGAAAAATCACTCAGACCACCTGAGCAACCACTTAACAACGCCTTGGCAACCATCCAGCACACTTTAGCAACTACCCAGAGCATCCTAGTAACCAAATGTTTCAAACCATCCTGAACACTTCAGCAACTGCATACCAACCACTCAGAACATCCTAGCAACTACACAGCAATATGATGAAAACCAGTCAGGTAGCAACACTCTGGCAACCATCCAGCACACCTTAGCAAAAATCACTCAGTTGGCAAACAAATATTAAAAATGCATTTTTGGGTGTGTAGTTTCAGTTTATAAAACTTGAAAATCTTCACACCAAACAGAAAAATCACTGACATTAGCAACTGCATAGCAACATCCTGGCAACCACCCAGAACACCATAGCAACATGCTAAAATACACTCAGAAAACCTTAGCAACCACCTAGAACACCCACAATGTGCTTAAAAAAAAACACTCAACACAACTTACCAATCACATGCAACCACTCTGAGAAACCTTGCAACCAAACATATAAAACTATTAGCAACCACATAGTAACACCCTGGAAACTACCCAGCACACCTAAACTGCATAACCATAACAACGGCAACCACCTCCTAAATTCTGACAGCCAGTTTTGCACTGGCAAACACATCTTGCATTTCAGAGAATGTTGAGAATGTTCATATTAGCGCTGGAGGAAAAAAATATTGGTTGCCGTTGCCGATTTTAATCGATTCTCATTTTTATTAAACAACATGATTCTTAATTCCCAAGAATGATCTTTCTATGCTGTTTTCAGTTGATGAATGAACAGAACAGAACAGACCGACCCTCCAAATAAATCCCAATAGCCTAAGCTTTGTGCTTCCTTACATTTGAAATGAAAGGTCACAGATTTCAAATTCGTTCAGTTGTATTACGAAATTCAAACAATAAATAGCCTACCGTTTTGGCGCTCTTTAATGTGTCTTGACAGATCTGTTCCCGCCTCAGTTCAAGCAGCGGCGACGCGAAGCGCTCGTGATCTGATCATCTCTTCCTCTTTCCTTACAGCACGAAATGAAAATGAATGGATATCAGAAGGTATGTTAAAATACGCCGTACAACTTACCAAAATTGGTATCATGTCTGATGTAATCGCTCAATTTGTGTTTCATCAATGGAAAGGCCTCAATAAACAGTTTGTAAACAATATCGTCACGTCGCCTTTACCTCAGGAAAGCCATTCGACGACTTGTTGGTCAGGTAAAAAATTAATTCTAGAGGAGCATTTTGCTAAATATATGATCCATATTATTCAATATATATATATATATATATATATATATATATATATATATATATATATATATATATATAATAGGCCTATATATTTTACAGTTCTTCAGTATTTAATGTATGTTTGAATAAATCCGTCACGTTTTTATGACACCATTTGAATGTTTGCCATTTTAGTATGAAACATAATTATGTAATTCTAAAGTTAGTATTGTAACTTTATTACTATAAAAATCTTCTTTGTGTGTAATTTAAGTGTTTGTAGACAAACCAGTTAATATTAATATTATAGTAATTTAACTGACTCCCTGTGGTCTATAACTTAGTTTACAGCATTAGTTGAGTTTTTTCCTTAAGAAAATTTGCCACATACTGTACCTGATATAGCCAAGATAATCGATATCAAATCAAAATCAGATCGAATCATGAAATTTGAGTCAATATCCAGCTCTAGTAAATATAGCCTAGTTTAAAAATAATTGTTCAGAGCAATCATTATTGCATCAGCTGCATGAATTCCCCTCAGTTGATATGTTTACGTGTTAGCAAGAGCGTTAACAGTCAGCAGAGCAATGCCTTCAGAGATGTATAGATGTGGCGGACAGAAGCCGTATTGTGTGTGCTGCGTATGCAGTTGTGTAAAACAGATCTTTGCCTGCTCACCCTCATCTCATTCCACCCAGATCACTGCATACGAACACGCCTGAGTGACCGCCAGCACTCCCATAATCCTCTCTGTTCCTTGATACTGAACAGAGAACAAGAAACACATTTTGCGGCAGTTACCTCAAATTTACCATGGTAACAGTTACACTTCAAAGGTGCAGTTTTCCTCCAGGTTTGCCAGAGCTACTGTAGAGTTCGCACACAGAATTTCCACCATCTCTTTCTCAGTGCTAAGAGGCTAGCCAACATCAACAAACCTTTATCCCATAATTAAACATAAGAGTAAGTTGGAAACATAATTTCCTTTGTTTCAGCTGCTTATACACCCACAATTCCATTGGGTTCACCCCACCCTGAAAAAAAAGAAAGGTTAGCAAGATTTTAAAAACACAATTAGACATCTGCTTTGACGCTAATTGCTAGCGAAGCTGGAACATGTCGACATGCTAGTGCACTACATGACGTACTGGGAGATATCTGCTCTATGAGAGCTAACTGGAGGCCAAAATCTCTCCAGAGTTGATTTGCAAATCCCAAATAAACTGAATCATCAAGGCCTAAGTGGGCGGCATTGACAACTATTTCACTAAGATATATAGCTGTGTTGAGAATAGGAAACGAGTGGGGCCGTAAAGCAGCTCCTAATGCAGTCTGGGAGTATTAGCTTTAAACATCGGTTCTATTTTCCTCATTAAACGCCATGATGTGATGTCAGAGTAATCAAAAGCATCTGAACTCTCTGCCGCGTTCACACTTGGGAAACCTACTTGCGACCCTCAAAGCCAAACAGCAAAAGGAGACACTCGACCGAAAGGGTTTAACGTCAGTATCAGGTGTAGATCTTCAGCAGCTATTATAATCAGAGACTGATCGATCGTAATTGTGTAAAGCGATTTGAGAAATCAGACAAACAGTGAATGCTTGAAGGCCAAGAAATCACAATTCTGAATCCAGGTCGTATGATATGAAAGTACTTTAAAAGATGAATCAACGCCAAAGATTAATTACATGATAAATACGGCTCCAAGCTAAATCAACGCAATCAATCTTTTGAAGGTTAGACGCTTAGGTTAGACGTTTGAAGTTTATTAATTTAAGTATACTTTCATTTAAATTAAATAAAAAGTACATTAAATATATTCAATAACAATGGAAGATGCAGCTAATTAACTCACAATGCTCAGACATAAAATTGCAAAACAAAACAAAATAAAACAACTAAACATTTATCTAATTATCTGTATGCATGTGCAACAATAAATAAAATAAAGCTACACTTAACTCAAATGTGATCCAATATAAAATGAACATGCATAAACAAATTAAATTTAAAACAATTTAACTCAAATACATAAAATGTATGCATAAAAAAAAAAATATTTGGATAAAAGCACCAACTAAATGCATTAATGTCAATATAAAAAATATATATATATTGTTGGCTTTTTGACAAATTGCATTTGTTCCTCTTTTGTGAGTCGCTTTGAATCAAAGCATCTGCTGAATGCATAAATGTACAAATAAACAAATAAATGTAAATTTACAGAAATGAAATTAACTAAAATAAATTAAAATATAGTTGGCTATTTGACAAATTGCTTTTGTAAGTCACTGGATCAAAACATCAGCTGAATGCATAAATTAAAATAAATTAAAATAAATTAAAAAAAATTAAAAAAAATTAAAAAAAATGTTTAATTTAATTAAATAATTTAATTTAAATAAATAGATGTACAAATGAATAAAAAAAATAAAGCTACACCTAATGCTTAGATATAAAAAGAACATTAATAATAAAAAAATATATAACATGAACAAGCTACAACTAATTAACTCAAATACATACAAAATAAAGTAAAAAGGAATGGATGCCACACCTAATTCACACATGATGCACACACCTGCACTCAAAAAGAAAAACGGTCACTGCAGTGTGTCAGAGATGAGAGGACGCGTGTGTGTGTGTGTGTCTGAAAACATAAAATATGAGGGTCAGAAATGTAATGAGTGGTCATTAATTTTTATAGTCCGAGATCATGTGGCAGGTCCTGGAGGCAGACAAAGATCAGGAGTGGTGAACTCTTGAGTTGAATCTGCTGGGGTGACCTTCAGAGTGTCTGGACAGAAGAGTTCAGAGACGGACCATAAAAAAACATTAGCTGTCAATACTGCTTTCTCCAGTAATTCAATACACTTGGGTGGATTAACTGTGTAACTTGAATTTCAACACCTTTTAAAAGAATTTGGGAGTAAAGTCACATGTATTAAACTGCAGTTTTGGGACGAATGGAGCGTGAAATTAAATTTCTCCTCTGCGAGCTCTTGCATATTAAAATGTTATGCATCTATCCTCTTGATAAAACTTGTAACAAACCAGGAATTCAGAACCTTGTTTTCTTTCATAACTCACCAACTGAGACTTTAATTTCACGGTTTATTGTTTCTAAAGTGCTCGAAAAAAGTGCTTTAGTTATAATTTAAGAGGGAAATTATGACATTATTTTCAACTAACTGCCAACTAAAACTTTAAGCTGATTAATTTCCCCCTTTTTATGACAGATCTCGAGCCGGAGCTGGACACGAAACACATTTTCTGCTTGCTTAAAGGTGCTAATGAGAGGGAAATGACTGCGGGCCATGAGATTCAGGTCAGTTCAGTGAAAGACTCTTTTAAAATAAACCACTTCCCTCTTATCGTACCATCTAATAAACCACTTCCCAGTGAGTGAGGGGATAAAACATGTAATTTTACACAGCGTACGACCTGACTATCAGTTAACAGCTGAAAGTGCACGACTATCAGTAAACCTGCCTTCCGTACAGTCGTGGTCTCTTACTGTATGTCGACGGCCAAAAGAAATAAACAAAGTAGAGGCGGCAGATTGTGTGAAAGCCACTCACCACCAGTCAGAGAAAACACACATCACTCAGTCAGCTCACAAAACCACAACACAATCTCAGCCACATGAATGAGTGACGAGGAGACGAGCGTCAAACTCTCACCCGCACTGATCAAATAGAGGCGCTTGCTATAAATAGATGTGAGAAAGAGATATGAGGTTCAAATAAAATATGCTGTGAATGCACAACGTGAGATTTTTTTTTTTTTTCTGTACTTGTAAAGATTTGGATTTTTGCTTTGTTAACATAACTGTCAATACAATATTATAGCTTAAATAATATTTTCTAAAATAATAGGGTTATCAAAAGATGAAAATAATTTAAAACAATATGGTTGTTTTTGTTTATTATAATAAAAGCTTGACACTCCATTCGTTTTTAAGAAAAGAAAACCCAAGTAAAATAAAAGTGAACATTTTGTAAACATGTTTGACTGATCAGCTGGTGGGGCTCATTTTTCATCCACAAAATTGTTGGTAAATTAAAATGAGACAAATTAAATTCA
>NC_138739.1:32563429-32591665 GCF_965113295.1 Leuciscus leuciscus | reverse complement strand
GTCCCTGTTCCGGTGGTCCCTGTTCCAGTGGTCCCTGTTCCGGTGGTCCCTGTTCCAGTGATCATGCTCGCACTGCCTGCACCACCTCAGCGATGCGTCACGTCTGCCCAGCCAGAGACTGTTCACGTCACGTCTGCCCAGCCAGAGACTGTTCACGTCACGCCTGCCGAGCCTGTGTCTTCGGACAAGATGGCCGCCACCGAGAGTGTTCCCGTCACGCCTGCCGAGCCTGTGTCTTCGGACAAGATGGCCGCCACCGAGAGTGTTCCCGTCACGCCTGCCGAGCCTGTGTCTTCGGACAAGATGGCCGCCGCCGAACCTGTTCACGTCACGCCTGCCGAGCCTGTGTCTTCGGACAAGATGGCCGCCGTCGAGCCTGTGTCTGTTCCTGAGCTTGAGCCGGAGCCAGTGTCTGTTCCTGAGCCGGAGCCAGTGTCTGTTCCGGAGCCGGAGCCAGTGTCTGTTCCGGAGCCGGAGCCAGTGTCTGTTCCGGAGCCGGAGCCAGTGTCTGTTCCGGAGCCGGAGCCAGTGTCTGTTCCGGAGCCGGAGCCAGTGTCTGTTCCGGAGCCGGAGCCAGTGTCTGTTCCGGAGCCGGAGCCAGTGTCTGTTCCGGAGCCGGAGCCAGTGTCTGTTCCGGAGCCGGAGCCAGTGTCTGTTCCGGAGCCGGAGCCAGTGTCTGTTCCGGAGCCGGAGCCAGTGTCTGTTCCGGAGCCGGAGCCAGTGTCTGTTCCGGAGCCGGAGCCAGTGTCTGTTCCGGAGCCGGAGCCAGTGTCTGTTCCGGAGCCGGAGCCAGTGTCTGTTCCGGAGCCGGAGCCAGTGTCTGTTCCGGAGCCGGAGCCAGTGTCTGTTCCGGAGCCGGAGCCAGTGTCTGTTCCGGAGCCGGAGCCAGTGTCTGTTCCGGAGCCGGAGCCAGTGTCTGTTCCGGAGCCCTCAGTGACCGCGACACTGGCCATTATGGCCACAGCCATGTGGTGTGTGTGGGCTACGCACACACTTGGACCGGTGGTGTCTGTTCCTGAGCCGGTGGTGCCAGTTCCAGTGCCCGAGCCGGTGGTGCCAGTTCCAGTTCCAGTGCCTGAGCCGGTGGTGCCAGTTCCAGTGCCTCAGCCGGTGGTATCTGTTCCTGAACCGGTGGTGTCTGAGCCGGTGGTATCTGTTCCTGAGCCGGTGGTGTCTGCTCTTGAGCCGGTGATATCTATTCCTGAGCCGGTGGTGTCTGCTCCTGAGCCGGTGGTGTCTGCTCCTGAGCCGGTGGTGTCTGTTCCTGAGCCGGTGGTGCCAGTTCCAGTGCCTGAGCCGGTGGAGTCTGTTCCAGTGCCTGAGCCGGTGGTGCCAGTTCCAGTGCCTGAGCCGGAGGTGCCAGTTCCAGTGCCTGAGCCGCTGGTGCCAGTGCCTGAGCCGGAGGTGCCAGTTCCAGTGCCTGAGCCGTTGGTGCCAGTTCCAGTGCCTGAGCCGTTGGTGCCAGTTCCAGTGCCTGAGCCGGTGGTGCCAGTTCCAGTTCCTGAGCCGGTGGAGTCTGTTCCAGTTCCTGAGCCGGTGGAGTCTGTTCCAGTTCCTGAGCCGGTGGAGTCTGTTCCAGTTCCTGAGCCGGTGGAGTCTGTTCCAGTTCCTGAGCCGGTGGAGTCTGTTCCAGTTCCTGAGCCGGTGGAGTCGTCTCCGCCGTGGCCGCCCGAGGGGTCGTCTCCGCCGTGGCCGCCCGAGGGGTCTTCTCCGCCCTGGCCGCCCGAGGGGTCTTCTCCGCCCTGGCCGCCCGAGGGAGAGTCTGCTCCGCCCTGGCCGCCCGATGAACTCTCTGTTCCGCCCTGGCCTCCAGAACTGTCCATTTTCCCTGCCCCACCCCGGTCTGTCTTTTCTGTTTCCCCTGTCCCACCCTGGTCTGTCCCTCCCGTCCCACCCTGGTCTGTCTTTCCTGTTCCCCCTGTCCCACCCTGGTCTGTCCTTCCCGTCCCGCCCTGGTCTGTCCCTCCCGTCCCTAGTGGAGCGTCTGGTAGCCGCTCCTTTAGGAGGGGGTAATGTCACATGCCTGTCCTGTCTTGTGTAGCACATGTGGTGTTTGTGTTCCTGTCATTGTTTTGACCCCACCCTCCTTGTTATCTTATTATTGGTTTCATTTGCCCCACCTGTTGTTCCTCATTACCTGCCTGATTTGTCCCTTTTATAAGTTCCTTTGTGTTTGCAGTCTGTGTCGGATCGTTGTCTTGTACACGTCTCCCGTTTCCCCGTGACCCGTTTGGTATGTTCACTTTTGAAGTTGTTGTTTGGTATTTTGTAATGTTTTCCCCCTCGTGGGTGTTTGTTTTACGTTGTTCTTTTGTTTATTAAAAATCCCTTTCCTCTGCACTTGAGTTTTCCTTGTTTTCTTAGTTTCCCGTGACAGATACAGGGCCGATGGCTCCAGTGACAGATGTAGATGTACACTGAATGGACGGTTGTGATCTATAATCTCAGCACTGTTATTTTGCTGGTTTAAAGATGTTTAATAGATTTTAGTGATTAAATACTGTTGTTATTAACCTGTCTCCCAGTGTTAACAGTTTCAGGCAACCTGATGGCTCTGGTGACTCTTGAATGCGCCTTCCCTGCTCCAGAAAACACCTGATTCTGTTGAAGAAAACTGTCCGTAAGATTCCGTAATGGGAAAGAGCTGTTACCAATGTGCACAAGGTGATTTCTTAATGACAAAAGCCAGCTGAGACCATGAGGTGATTGTCATTATTTGTTGTGGGTGACAGTAACACAACTTGTTAGTTTATATTCGGAATAATTTGTCTCTATCATAGTTTTATTGTCAATTAATTTGTGAATGATCAAAGGTTATTGTAATTAATGTAATATTACATTCTGTCTAAGTTAGAGTATTAAGAGGCTGTTGATAAAGAATATTTGTGCATTAAGAGAGAGAGAGACTGTTTGAGTGGAGGCAGGGATGGTGTTATATCTGACTATTATCTGCTAAAGCTTAAAAAAACAAAGCAAAGATCTCAGAACCAAAACAACCCAGCTGACTTTTCTAAAAAAAACAAATGAATAATGAACAGACATGCTTTGAAACTGGTTAAGAGGCCATGTAAAAACTTGATAAAACCTACAGGAAAAAAGTTAAGTAAATATTATTCGATCTAACTCCAAAAGAAAACCTTGACTATGAGTGGTTTATATTCATGTGTGTCTGGTATGAGTGTTAATTACTCTCTGGATATGTTTAAGAGTATTTATGTAAACTGGAATTGTTAAGTTGAAGATTGCCGTCCATCATGGGTTAAAAAACCTGTGTCTAAATTCAACAGAGTCTAAATGTAAATTCAATCAGCTATGTGTGATCAGAATGATAAACTTAAAATAATAAACTTGACGGCGTAGAAAACCTGACACATTGATTGACAGGGAAATGAATGTAATGAATGTCTTTTGATTCAGAGACAAAGAAAGCTGTCTCTGAAAGAAGGCAACAGGTTTCCTAAATTTTTTTGTTAAGTCAACTGATCACTCTTTGATACCCCACTGCACAACATCAAATTGGGAGACTTATGAAGTGATAAGGGGATTATGAAAATCTGACAGTTCTTGTTCAAATTATAAAAATGTTGGTATCAAACAAAGAGGAAAAACTACGGACTGCAGCTGTAAATAAAAGGTACTGAATTTAATGGCCAATAATGCAAGATTTCCTTGTGTGAGAAATGTGAGCAAGTTAATGGTCAACCTGACAGGACTGTTTCATTTCCATGAAACCAAACAATGAGCTGCTTTATGCCCTAAAACTATCATCCCACAGAAATGCTCAGCACATTATTGACACTAAACAATGTGATCTGTAAGACTGGATATACTGGAAAATGCCGGGCCGTTTGGTTGAGGAACACGTTTCCGGAAATTAACATTTCAACTCTCTCTTGAATTTTGTTGTCATACTTTATTATATATGTAATGGAGGCCAGCTAGTAGTCGCTGTGCGAGTAAAACCTCACGTCCCTGGGCCCGTATTTATCAAGCCTCTGACAATCACTCTCAAGACCACTGCTAAGAATTGACTTAAGAGTAAAAAAATTCTTGACTCAAAGCTGAGCTTAAAAGTTAGTTATCAAGAATCTCAGTCATAATTTAAGTGAAGTGTAGGACTAAATGTTAAGTGTCAGTCTTATGGCCGGTTCAGATTACACGTTTTTTTAATCTTATGCGATAGTCACTGTGTCAGATTACACGATTTTGACTCCTAAAATCGTGTCGTGGACAAGAACCATGTCAGACTACACGTTTCTTCCAGACCAGTCATCGCGTGTCGTTTTTGAAGACGCGCGTGAAGGCGAAACTAGTAGCGCCTGACTTCCGGAAACGAACGTAAACAAACAATGGATGAAGCGGCGATTTTCCTATTGGCTGTCTTGTGTTCAGAAAAAGATAAAAAAAGAAAGAAAACCCGACAATGGACACGTTCTTGGATTGCACGAAGAGGACAGTATACTGTAAATCCTTCAAAGAGAACTTGAGGTAAAATATGTTTCACTCACACTCTCGCTCGCTCGCTCATTCACACACACTCTCTCACTCATTCACACACACTCACGCATTCTCACTCGTAACACACATACATAATCACAATCACACAAACAAGTTTCTCTATAGCGAAGTACAATTTAATGAATGATTAGTTAGCTTAATGCTAATTCCAGTCAGTTACTCACCGGGTTGCTGAAGTACTTCTGCTATTTTTCGCCAGCATTTTTCTTTTTTAATTCTGTCATGGTACTCTCTCGATGAAACATCATACAGGCAGGAGTACTGTTGCCACAGCTCCACGAACCTTTCCTCCATTTCATAATTCCACTTAGCAACACCATCGTCTCTATTTCGTTTCGGCATTTTTGAAAGCTGTGTATGGAAATGCGTCTGTGCTCCTATTGGTCAATGTCACACGTGCTAGAACCCGTCGTGGAGGACCGAAAAAAAATTAAACATGCTAGTCTTTTTGTCGTGGTGTCGTGAAGCATCGCAGACGCAACGTAGGCTGTCGCCCGCTATGACACACTATACGAGATGAAACGATCGAATCTTGCGTCCCGACGCCCGTTGTCGTATACGAATTCCCACGACACTCTAAGTCAAACGGATCGTGGCAAAATCGGGCTAAAAACGTGTAATCTGAACCGGCCATTAGAGATGATTCACAAGACTTTACTGTGCCACAAACGGGATTTTGGGTGAAGACAAAGGCATGGACCAATCACTGAATAGATTACCTTATTTAAGGATATTCGCAGATAAATTCACATTGAATTGTGAAATTCCTAAGAGGAGTTTACATTCAACACACATTTGACAAATAATTTTCAAGAAAATGAATTGATATACATGTGATATACACATTGGAAATTAAAGTTAAACACATTTTCCACCATGTCTTAATTACAAATTTTAAAGGTGCTCTAAGTGATGCTGGGAGTGTTGACATTCGAATTGTTGTCAAACAAAACGGAGGCTAGCTAGACCCTCCCTCCTCCTCATCCCGTCTCCTCCCCCCTCCTCCCGGCATAAAGGAAAGTCAAAGTAGTCACTAAAAACAAAGTTAAGTTTTACTGATACTTCATTCAATGTGTAATGTCACCAAGTTAGATAAATGCTTTTATATATTGCAGAACAGAATGCAGAAAAAGAGAAACATTGTCTTAAAATCGTTTCGCCACCTGAGGTTATAACTATAACGTCAGCTCCCATACAAGGACGCGATAATAGCAAGATAACGTTAGCTTCGCGTTTCCCAGTGAGCATAAACAACGGCGGTGGCGTAAACAAATTTAGTTGTCAACAAAGTTGTCAATAGCCTATAAATGAACATTCAAATCCATAACAAACAGTGGGTGAAAACAATCATTCACACAAATTGTCGCCCTACTGTGAATTTGCTTGACCATTTACAATAGAGATTGATCGCTGCTAGAAACATATATGTTGTATTCACCAAAGCTAACGCTGACTGCATAGTTCTAGCTAATTACATCCTTGTGTTGGTTTGGCGAACATGAACGTCAATTTAGAAAGAAAGATGGATTTACCTGTTCTGCAAAAACAGAGCAACTGAATGTCGGATTGGAAGCCCTTCTGCCGCCGGAGTTCTCGCCACCTTTCGAGGGTTTTTCCGATGTAAATTCGGGACTTTGCGCGTTCCTTATCCTTGTCCCTTATCCTTGTCCCTCTTCTTTGCAATTTGTTCATCGGAACGTCATCTCTTTAGTCGTGTGTCGGCCATAATTCAAACTTCCCTCTTCATGCTTCTCTCTCCTCCACACACCCCCTTCATGTGCACGCGCACTAACCCCCAAACCACACCCCTCAAATACTTCTTGTCGGTGATTGGCTGGAACACTGTTTGTTGTGTTTCGTGGTGCGGGTGAGCCCAGTTTGTTTTTGTTGCCGTTTGTGGAGCCTGTGGTGTCTACAGAGACCGCGTTTTTTTACAGTGTGTTCAGGGGACAGGCAGCTAGCGGATAGTGAGGAGATGTTTGCTGTATGTGACAAAAAATTTTTTGGCCTAAAAAACGTGTGACATCACTTAGAGCACCTTTAAACTGGTGTGCTGTTAACGGACCATATATATATAGCCTCGATTTTATGATATAATCAGCCACCATGGATTCACCAAATAAAGTTCAGCCCAACATCAGCCAGCGCTGACAAAGATGATCCCTGCTCTGTCCAAACGATTCCGTTTGATTAACTGCTCGTCGTCAAATATTTCAAAAACATTCTTCCTCCCCTGAAGGATTTGCGCACGTCTCTGTCTCCTCAGTGCCATCACAAGGCCCTACTGGCAACTCCTAACCACTTGAGAGACCTCTCGAGCTGTCTTAAATAACTAGGAGAGTAAGGTGTATTACCGGTTGCTAGCCTGGGTCTCCCCATGCTGCCTTGCGCACAGCGCGGTTTTATCAGGGGGGCAGTGTTTCGTAAAACATTGAAGCTTCCCTGTGCGCCGCCATTGATTAGCAGACCGGCTGTTAGCATTTCATTGACTCCCATTCATTTTGGCGTCACTTTGACAGCAAATAACTTTACATCTGAGGCGTTTAAAGACTCCATTTGTCCATTATTTATTTCTAAAGAAACACGAAAATGTATAAAAGGCTCCATTACCTTGTATTTTACGTTATGGCCCCGTAGAAGCAGTTTTTGTAAATATAGGCTAACGACTGCGTCATAACCACGCGACTCTCTGTCGCACAGTAGAGAGATTACCGTATGGACAGGAGGAGAAGCTTGCGCGCAATCGGGGGGACGTGGAGGCAAAATGACAAAGTAATTAATCAGAATACTTAGCAAAAGTTTCTCCTGCTCCTAGCTCATGGACACTTCCTACTCACACTCTCCGTCTCTGCAAGTTTCGGAAGGGAATGATTCAGATTTCTCTTGGCACAGCTACTAGAAGAGAGGTTGCTCACGTCACATCTACGTTGTCAAGCTCAGTTTGAGTCTGCGCAGTACGCTCAGCCATCAGGAAGTGAGAACTTCTAATTGACTTCACTTTTTTCCGTTGAAACCTATGGGGGTCGCTGTGTCCAGTTTATATACTGTCTATGGATTTTATTCACGCTGCTAGGCAGCCTGGATTCCATGGACCAGATTTTCGCCTCAGCGAGGGGACCAATCACAGAACGGGGAGGGAGCAGCAAGATGATGACGACGTCTATGCGACACACACGTTTTTTTTCGATAAAAGCATGTCTGTAGAGTGTCCATATATACCTTCTACCCTCATGTTTGTCTTGCACAAACGGCAATAGTCGCTGAACGCCATCGTGTACACATAAATCTCTGACCCATCGTCTTCTTCCTCGTCGAATTTCTGTCGCTCTACATACGTCATATGGTATAATTAAAAAACGATTGGCTATTATCTACGTACAGGCGCATTTTATAGATATTCGTAGCGCCCAATAAACGGCTCTGGGCATTCGTAAACCACGCCTCAAATACGAGAAAATGAACATGTGGTTCCCAGACCACGTCTCAATGAGACGAGGTCTGACGTTAGCCAGGCTAACCGGTTGCAGTCTTTAGCCTCCTTGTTACAGCCCCCGATTTCCATGCCGGAGACCAGCAAAGCCAAGTTCCCCTTTTCATTGTCTATTAAAATATAGTAGCCTCATCGCAGACACTGATGCAAGATTAGATTTCTGACTTTTGTGGTTTCTAGGTCCCTGGAGGGAAAGTACAGATTGTCATATTGTCTGAACTATATGTGTCAGTAAATTGTTAGTCTCAATACATACATACACCTTATCTAAAAGTAGCTGCTATTGTACCTCTTCCCTTTACATGCTAGATGTTTCTTCCGCAGACATGATATTTAAAATAAACATTTGTTTCACTGTGGTCTGTCTACTGGAAACTTTAGACTTAAACTAAGGAACCAAAGGTAAACTCAAGTCAACTACATATAGAGACATCAAGGATAATAGGTGAAAAGAGCATTAAACATACATTTCAGATGATATTGATAATAAACACAACAAACTATATGATTTCATAAGATATGATTGGTTAGATTTGATTAAATGATAAAACATAAACAAGCTGCAAGCAAGCTTTTCCTGTTTCATCAGAAGATGTGTGGGATGTTCTGGACCAACAAATTCAATCCACGGCTATTAATGTTAAAAATTAACAATAGGGTACATAAGGTAACATGACTCATGAGTGCAACTGTATAACATCTAACGATATTCGGATCCTTTGAATAAGGGCATTGTTACGAAAGATTCACTGGAGACAAGCTGGTTGAGAACCCAAACACAACTTTAATAATAACAAAACAATTCAAAAACAAGATCAAACATAAAACAAAAGCATGGCGTGGCATTAAACTAGAAAACAAGAAAGTGGATCTGGGACATAGAACAAACAATACTCGACCAGGACACAGGGCAAACATGAGGGCTTAAATACATAGACCAATTACAAGACAAGGAACACCTGTGAACAATGATCGGACGATTAACCAATGACAAGACACAGGGCAGGATCAATGACAAACAGGGAATCACATGACAAGACACAGAAACATGACAATGACAAGAAAACCCAAACTGTGACAGGCATTAAGGAATGTTACTGTTCATCCTCTATTAACTCATCTATGACATGCTGTCATTTATCACAAAAAATTATTTTGACTTAACCCGAAATTTATAAAAACAAACAAAAAAATATTTTTTACACTAAATGCATTTTCAGTGGATGAAGCAAGGCATTGCACCAGAACGTTTTAATACATACTGGTTCAAAAGTATAGCCACAAGACTTAAACATTGTACTTGTTTACAAGAGACAGATGTAAAAGATTTGGTTACCAATCATGGACATGACTTGAGTATCTGCAAACTAGAAAGTTCTCAAGTATCTCAAACAGATTTTTTTTCAATGAACAAAAGAAGTGCTTGAACAAAAAAAAAATGACCTTCACATTTCAGGTTTCTGTCTTGGTCTTAGTATTTAAAGATTTGAATCCCTTTTAATCCCTCCACAATGGCTCGCCCTATTGACTTCCATTGTAAGTGCATTAGACAATGTAGACAATTGTAAAATGTAGACAATCAACATATAAAAAATAATAATAAAAAAAACTTGAATCTGTATTTTTCATTTTTGGTTGTTTCTGGTCATATTCTTTTTATCTGGAACTCTTTACGTCCTTCCAGACATCCATTATCTGCTGTGGGGATCCCACGACTATTGAAATGATCCTGAGAAAATCTTCTCGATTATATTGTCCCATATAGATTCTAAACTGTGAAGGGTCTGGGGGGGATGAGGGTGCAATGCCCAAATGTTTCAGACAAGCGCCCACATATGCATCTTCAATGTTGAAGGCCTTTACTTCCTTGGAAATTTCCACCATTTTTTCTGGCAGGTCATTAGAGAAGACATATCCTGTTCCCAGCAGGTAAGTGGGGTATTTCGGTTCGGGGTAAAGCTCCTCTGACACGTACCATTTTGAGTTTTTGTTTCTGACAACGGGCCGGTCCCACAACACCACTCCAGTGATGTAGTTCTGTCTGGGTGTGTTGGGTGCCAATAGGAAAGTCATCAGGTTTTCCAGGTTTACGTACATGTCAGTATCAATCTTCATAGCATAAGTCGCTTGAGGGCAACGAGTGGCCAACCAGTCCATGATCACCATCGTCTTTATGGTCAGGTTGAAGTACGAGTCCACAAAGTTGCTCTGCACTAAGTCTCTGTGTTGTCGGCTCTCTTCCTCCAGTTGCTGTTGAGCTTTTTCAGAGTCGGATCCTCCAGTCAAACCCACCAAGAACAGAGTCATCACTGCTTTCCCCTGGACTGTGCTCTCATTCCCCCACGTGCTCCGGATGGCGTTACGAGCTTCTACCTGATGGGGCGCCACAGGGACCATCAAGACCAGGAACGGATCCCACTGACTGCATTTATCGGGTTCATCCAGGATCTAATGATAGTTGAGTGGATGAGCTATATGATAATGCAGTGAAACATGTTTGGTCACAGTGGCTGCAGCAGTGGCTGTTGTTTGTGTAGCTGTATTTTGATTGTCATTGCCAGAACGACCACAAACCATTATATAATAGGAGAGTATCTGATTTACAACACCATCAAATCCGGTTTCAGGAGGCATAGAAGGCTTGACAGAGAAATGGTAGATGTAAAGGATGGCAGAAAATGATAATGCCATTGTAAGCAGGAGAATGAGCTCTCTTTTACTCCGAGCCAGATTGTGTCTAAGAAAGAAAAAGAAACAGAAAATATTTTCTATGAAAAACCAAATCAGCATGGAATCATGTCATGATTATAATCATAATATGTACTTATTTATTTGGAAATTATAAAGTATAACTTCATTCTTACTTTATGACTTCAGAATTCTGAACTAGCTACACACTTGTGGGTCAGTCCGTGTCAAATCAACCAAACTTCGGAAACTTCCTTTTTTGATTTTGTTAATATTTTTTCTGTACTATATTACATAACATAAATAGTGATGAAAGCCAACATATTAAATGTCACAGATGTATATTTACTTAGTAATCCACTATTTTGTAGAGGGTGTCAAAATGACAATTGTTTTTCCCTGAGAATGACTTTAGAAAGATGTCAGCATCTTTATTTAATTTTTACACGGAGATTGGTAGGTCTATTAGTACAATCTGTTGACTTCAGCAATCTTTGTATCATTAAATGCCAACGGTGGCAGTTCAAAAATGGCAAAAAGCACTTATTGTGTTTGTTTTTTATTGCCTTAAGTTTGCATGCCTGTAACTCAAGAAGTAGCCTATTAAAGATATCTTAATATCCTTTTAGATTCTGGTTCTTAACAAACTTTCCTTTTGGTATCTTCATTTTAAAGGCCCTTGATGGTTCAATCCCAGAGATATGGTGATCTTAATGCGGCTCTGTGAGTAAATGAGTAAATTGTACACAATTTCATGGCCAAAAACCAAATGTGGGTCACTTTGCATGCAGCTGATACCTTTTTCTTTTGAAAATTAATATCTGAAGAACAAATAATGTTGAAATCAGAAATGCATCTCGTGTTTTTCAATCAGCTCAACTCCATAGAACATAGTGCCATAAATATTCCTTTTCCAAAGTTGTCAAGCCTGTAACTCAAAAAGTATTCAAGATATCTTAATATCCTTCAACATTCTCATTCTTAAACTTTCCTTTTGAAATCTTCATTTTCAAGGTCCTTGAGTTTAGTTGACACGGAATGACCATATTTCTATTATAATCTTGAATGTTTTATTTTGAGTTGTACTGCTGCTACAATGCATTTAAATCCTTTTTACATTATAATTCATTGTCATAATAATATTACATCTGTATTACAATCATATACATTCTGCTCTCAAAGAGCAATGTACTTAAAGCAAGAATGCAATGTATGCATGATATCGGTTCATTAAAAATGTCAAAACTTGAACTCGTTATCTTTACAAAACCAAACCATTTTTGAACTAAACCGAGGTAACTCAAAGCATTTCCATCTCTCCATCTAATGAATGTGTGATTGTTCAACATTCAGTTTGGTTGCACTGATACTAAAGTAATGAATATATAAATATAAATACATTTTCTGCATTAAAAGCATAATTTAATGATAAAAATAATAATAAAAATGATCATAAGAGTGAACTTACCTCTTCCATGCTGTTTTTCTCACCATGGTTATTTCATGGGCTACCAAATACTGTACCTGACAACTTTTCATGGAATACCTGATCAGATGTTTGTAGTCAGATGTAGTGAACAAGATATTTACATTTTGAGGTGCATAAATAGCGCTGAGACATTAACTAACCGCAGGCGGTTTTTTGTAATTAGAAATAACCAAAAACCAATCACAAGGAAGATGTTAAGAAAGAAAACATTTACTTTAACAATATCTTAATGATCTTTTTTCCTTCTAATGTCAGAAATGTATCACATTACAGAAGTAAAGTGGGTTGCGAATATAATTTTATGTTGACTTTGAAATGGTAAGATCAAGAGATGGTTTACTTTTTGTTGGTTCCTGGGAAAAAAGGTTCCTGGGACAAATTGTTCCAGGTAATGTCGGTGGAAACGTGGCTTAAGTTGCTGTCTAGGCAGGCTCAACCATTCCATTCAAGCTCAAATTATTGTGAGAAACAAAGTTCTTACATATAGTAATTAAATATTTGTAACAATAAACCATTTTGTTCCAAAACAGCTTGAAATAATTATTTAATATAATTAAGTCAAATGAGCTGTAGGGCAGTTTTAATATTGACCACTCTGCCATTAAGATTATGACCAATGGTTTCCTCTCCATGATCAACCAAATCAGAAACGGCCCCCTCAGAAGTGACTGAATAACTTGACAAAAATAATACATTGCCAACCAACAAATTACCCTCTCCCTTAACAAACTGGGCATGAACCTTCATGATTCACATCTTTCCTACTCAACTAGAATGTCCACTACGCTCCTGTTACACCCTATCCAGCCTTGTTCTCCTCAAACCAGAAAAGATTGAGATCAGCAGAATCGGGGCGGGAATTTTGGGGTGGGAACGGTAGATATAAATATATAGCCCTTTACATATAGCATACACACATTTTATTTTTAAGCCTTTTTAGGGGACAGTTTTTATAATGACCTTATTAAATCTACATGAATCTGCGTATCTGTGTTGTTCAAATACCTTAATTTAACAAGTTACTTTAATCAATCACAGTTCTACAGACTGTTACAAATGAAAACATTTTCAAGCATTAACTAAAGCCATTTTTACACTGCAAAGGTGGAACAGAAGCTGCATCTGACATGGCATTTATGTGTATTTAAGAATAAAAAATACAAAGAAGGTGTACACATCCCAAACACCCTGTGCACCTGAGCCCAGTTAGGGTGTTTGGGATTAATCTCTTGCATAATGTGAATAGCCTATAAACATAAAGGGCCCTATTTTAACGATCTGAAACGCAAATATCAAACGCGAAACGGAAGTAACTTTGTGGGCGCCCGACGCAAATCTAAAATGGGTTGGTCTGAAGTAGCTACATTACTCATTGGTGTGGTTTAGGCGTAACGTGAAATAAACCAATCAGAGCATCTCACATTCCTTTTCAAAGCAGGCGCTTGCTCCATGGCGGATTGCTATTATAATGGCAGATTTGCCAGGCGCACGCCAGGAGCGGTTCACAGCCGAGGAGACCGATGTTCTCGTCAGGGCCGTAAAATACACTTTGTCAGGTGTCCTTATGTGTCTTCCCACTATTGGTCAAACAGGTTTGATCCGTCATTACTACAATTAGCTTGAATAATTTGGGTAAATGTGTAAGCTAGATTTATGCCTATTTTTTCACATCTTCATGGACACCACAATGATTTCCCTCGTGTGGTAATATTTTTCCTTGTAATTATGTATGGTTTGCAAAAATGGCAACTGCTGCGTCTGTGTATGTGAGAGAAGCAAAGTGTATGCGCATTCTGTACATTATGGCCAAGCATGCGCCCTTAAAATAGCATCTGAATAACGCACGTTTTTTCCTGGTCTGTGGCGGAATTGTTTTCTGGAACTGCAAAATAGCACCTGGGAACGTTTGCGCCGGAACACGCCTCCTTTTTTCGCTGAACCGCCCCCCAGGAGCGCAAATTCATTCTCTAATTTACCGACGTGCGTCTGTGGAGGGAAAAGTCTGCTGTGCATCGGGTGCAAAATAGGAATGATACATGCGTCGGTGTACAAAGTCAATTGCGCTCGGTGCAAAATAGGGCCCATCGTCATTATAGGAGTGATGCTACAAAATCATGACAAAATCATTATGGTTGATTATTGCTCTTGAAATTGTAATGATGATTATTAAGTCGACAACGTTTTTTGGTGGGGAAAAAGGACATCATATTTGGGCTATAGACCAAGCTAAGAACTGCTAATTAATTTGTTTGTTGCTTTTTATGGATTAGAAAAAAAAACTTAACATTGGTTATTGCAGTAGCATGAAAAACAAAACGGTTATTCAAACTGGGAATATAGCTATTACCCGCTTCGTGTCGGGGTCCTCATCACCCTGACGTGGCCCAGACAGCAACATAGTGTCGGCCCAGATCCGGCCCACATCTGGAATACATTGAATCCACATGTTCCAGATGCAGCCCGGATCAACAACCGGCTGGATGTACATTATCCCTTACATAAAACATTGAATACATGCATGCATAGGTTACAGTATGCAATTAATCCTTAGGTAGGGTGGAACATAGGCTTCTATTACAGGCACTCATATGCAATAGTTAGATGAGGTATTATAAGCCATTGGCTTACTTATGTTCTCCCTTGTCTGAATCGTTTGTTCATCTATTCAAAACTAGAATGTTGCTGGACCCAGTGCAGACAGTTCAGCTGCTGTTGCAGAGTCAAGTTGCATGGACGTAGGAAGACAGCCATGAGAGA
The DNA here is from genome assembly GCF_965113295.1 of Leuciscus leuciscus. Classification (NCBI taxonomy): domain Eukaryota; kingdom Metazoa; phylum Chordata; class Actinopteri; order Cypriniformes; family Leuciscidae; genus Leuciscus; species Leuciscus leuciscus. The sequence continues at coordinate 32,576,723 of NC_138739.1, read as the reverse complement.
GACAAACACACCCTGACAAAGATGCTGCCAGTTTCTTAAAACTGGCTCTGAGGAACCTGTTCATGTGTCACACACACACACACACACACACAAATGCACATGCAGCACACACTAGCAACACTTCAGTATACTTTAATTCACAAATAATTATATATCATAATAAAGGATTTAAAAATGTAAAAATCTGTTGGTACACACAAGCAAACAAAAACACACACACACACACACACACACACACACACACACACACACACACACACACATACTGGTTTATGTGGATTAGCCAGACTTTTTCTCCAAACAGGCCCGGTGGTGGTTTAGATGGACTACCCTTTCCTGAGGTCCTAGAGCTATGAGAGTTAGATTAAAACACTCAAAAAAATTTGAAAAAAATTCAGGACACTTTAGACTTCAGATACACCCTTCAGAGCGTGATACACACCACCCTAAAATTATTGTGGTTTATAGAGACAGTTCTCATTTTGAAGAATATGTGACTTATAGGGACCAAAACAAACATTATTGGGACTTTAAAGGGACAATGACGTCACTTAAATACTTGCTCATTAACATAAATGCTCATTACCATAAATACACATTAACCTGACACCACCAAGCATTAATGGGACTTGAATTATTATTTTATTACACAACTCTTAACATCACCAGTGTTAGTTGGTGACACTGACTAACAGCCAGATAACAGCCTGTAAGAGCTAAACAATAGATTGTCACACAACACAAGTGCCATGACAATAAGAATTGGCAGACAACAACTTAAAACACAAGAGCCACACTTTTTAAAACATTAAAGGAACTTTGGACTTTTGGGACATTAGCTTAATCCCGTATCCCCCAGAGTTAGATAAGTCCACACATACCCTTTCTCATCTCCGTGCGTGCCGTAACTCTGTCTGACGCACCCACCGCTAGCCTAGCTTAGCACAAAGACTGGAGGTAAACGGCTCCAGCTAGCATACTGCTCACAATAAGTGACACAATAACGCCAACATTCTCCTATTTACATGTTGTGATTTGTATAGTCACAGCGTGTACAAATAACAAGGTCACATGAGACACAGACATCTTCTAACCGTTTACATACTGGGAACTATATTCTCAGAAGGCGAAGCACTGCTACTTCTGCGGAGGGATTTGCTCGCAGCGCCTGAGAAGCCCTATGGTGAGGGGCAGAGAGTTCGCTCAGAGGGTTGCGCTAATCACTCCAGCCAGCAGTGCTTCGTCTTCTATATAGTTAATTCTATGAGAATATAGTTCCCTGTATGTAAACGGTTAGAAGATGGCTGTCTCTCATGTGACCTTGTTATTTGTACATGCTGTGACTATACAAATCACAACATGTAAATAGGAGAATGTTGGCGTTATTGTGTCACTTATTGGGAGCAGTATGCTAGCTGGAGCCATTTACCTCCAGTCTTTGTGCTAAGCTAGGCTAGCGGTGGGTGCGTCAGACAGAGTTACGGCACACACAGAGATGAAAAGGGTATGTATGGACTTGTCTAACTCTGGGGGATACAGGGAATAAGCTAATGTCCCAAAAGGTCGGCGTGTTCCTTTGACAATTGTGGTGGTGTTTCTATGTTTGTGTTAGTGTATTTAAATCTTTTCTTTTTCTGACTGCCTCTTTGCAGCTATTCCTCTATTTCGAACAAAGTCCCTTATATTTTGCACTGTTCTTTGTGCCAACACGGGGTCTTCCACCAGTTTGCAGTGACTGCATTCAGTTTTGGTGGCCAGTTTTCCCCTGCTTATATGACCTTTGAAGTGTCGCATTACTGTGGCGACCTCAGCCTTAGACCACACTTTCTTTGCCACTCTTCTGGATCCATGTTCCTCATCAGCATAATTCCCTGGAAGATAGGCAAACAAAAATGAATAGATCACAAAATGTGTTGTCCAGTTGAAGCCATCAAAACATGAGTTCAGTTAATGCCACAGTTGACAAGAAATTGCAGTTTACTTTTCTTAATTCACTTTGGGTATCAGTTGGTGTCTCACTCGATGTTATTTCACCAACTTTACTAGCCCACATTAGAGTGCGGACAATATGGAGTGTATTTTTAGAATGTCTTTACTGTTCATCTATTTATGTGGCCAAACCTTTTGATATTTGAATTAATTGCAGTAAGTAATACTACAATTAGTAACATGTCTTAAGTAATTTTGGCATTGTACTTCAACACACCGTATTTTAAATGAAACAAAGACTATGGGGTTTAAGGTCTGATTCTCAGTTTAAATCTGATTTCATAAGGTTAGCTAAATAGTGATGGAACTTGGTCTGAAAGTTTAGTCTTGATATTGAAACCGTACGTAACAATCAGCCTAATACTACTTTTAACCTCTTAATCTTCCAGATTTTGTGGCATGTTGTGACTCAGTCATCAAGACCAATTCATTTTTAGTCTTTTAACTAACTTGCTAAAAAGAGAATTAATAGAACGTACTCATGGGCAATCAAGAGAACATGTGAAGAGAAGGAGGTAACTTTACTTTTATCTCAAATTCAGTATACATTTCCTGATAATACTTTTATCTCAAATTCAGTATACATTTCCTGATAATAAAGTAAGTGTATATGCTCCCTTGCAGACAAGATGTTTTGTACAAATGCAGTACAGTTAAATTTAGGGCTATTTATTTATATCTCTTTCTTTAAAGTCCACATGAAATCAAAATTGACCATATTTACTTTGTTTGCCTAAATTGATCGTTTTGTGGTGAACAATTCATCCATGCAAGTCAATCCACACAAAAAAATGTTTTGGCTTCGTAATCTTTAATCAAAATCTGAAAATGCCCCTCCCCTCTGCATTGGAGGACCTTCTCCGATGACGTAGGTTTGAAGAATTGGTTTGGGAAACACTTAACCACTCCCCTCAAACCGTTAGTCTGTTATGAGCAGAGATGGAGAGGAGGAGCGCTAGAGTAAAACCCTGCCCTCTGTTCAATATTCCTTTTCACTGGGAAATACGTCATAACACTGGAGAAAAGTCGTTTGCAACTTCCGGTTCACGCGGACTTTAAGATTACTCTTGCATTTTGATAGTTTAAAACTTCAGAGACAGGAAACATCACAAAGACGTGCATAATAATCCTTCTGTTAAAGGGATACTTCACCGTTTTTTCATTTTAAACTATGCTATTCCCTTAACTAAGACGAGTTGATACATACCTCGCTCTAGCACGCAGCGACACTTTGATAGCACTTAGCTTACCCCAGTATATTCAATGGTATCTAACAGCAATGAATTTAGAAGTGACCAAACATCTCCACGTTTTCCCTATTTAAATACAGTTACACGAGTAGTTACACGACCAAGTATGGTGACACAAAATAAAACGTGGCTTAGAAACGCTTAGAAAAGTGCCACGTTGTGTCACCATACTTGGTCGTGTAACTGTATTTAAATAGGGAAAACGTGGAGGTGTTTGGTCGCTTCTAGCTTCATCTCTGTTTGGATCCTAATGAATGAACTGGGCTCAGCTACGTGCTTTCAAAGTGTCGCTGCGTGCGATTGAGTGCACGCACTGAGACGAGAGAGGTATGTAGCAACTCGTCTTAGTTAAGGGAATAGCATAGTTTAATATGAAAAAAATGGTGAAGTATCCCTTTAAGGGAGTTGGGCAAAGTAAGAATTTCATTGTAGGGTATAAACCACTGTGTTTTTTTCTGTGCATAGACAATAAACCTCTTGAATCTGAATCTTACCTTCAGAGGGAGGTACACTCTCACTTACTCTGGACGACACAAATGACACTGATCCTGTTGAAAACATAATTTAACAAGTTACTTTTGTCACAGGAAAAAATACATTTTATCAGCAGTGACTATGAATTGAGTTAACATACCAAAGTCTCCCATGTCATGATCTTGCTCTGTGGTTGTAGAGTCAATATCCATAGGCTCCACAGTTCCAAACTCTGATGCGGTGAGATCTGTGTTGCTGTCTTCAGCATCACTTAATGCAATCTCATCTGGAAAATGGCATTAGTAAAACTCAGAGGTGGAAAGAGTACCTGAAAACCATACTGAGTAAAAAGTCAGATACCTTGCAGCATAAATTACTCTATTACAACAAGTTACCAATACCAATACGACTTGAGTAAAAGTGATTTTAACAGTACTTTAGTATTTTACTTGTAGTGGAGTGGCTAAGTGCTTATGTTTGGCAGAATCGTTCAGTTTATGATACAAGCGTGAAAATTGGCATGAGCAGTCTCCATGGGTCACTCGACAAGAAAATTGTCCGAGCCACTTGAAATTTCAAGATGGTGGCCATTTTTCAAGATGGCTGACACCTTAGTGGAGCAGTTAAGGGATATAGTGGTTTATTTGGTGATACAAGCATGCAAATTGGCATGAGCAGTCTCTTTGGGTGTGGGTCACTTGACAATAAGCCACCTACAGCTACTTGAAATTGCAAGCATGAAAATTGTCATGAGCCTAATTGCTCCACTAAGGTGGTGGCCATCTTGAAATTTCAAGTAGCTGTAGGTGGCTTATTGTCTAGTGACCATCAGAGACTGCTAATGCAATTTTTCGGCCATCTTGAAAAATTAAAAATCTTGAAATTTCAAGTGGCTCGGACAATTTTCTTGTCAAGTGACCCATGGAGACTGCTCATGCCAATTTTCACGCTTGTATCATAAACTGAATGATAATATCACTTAGCCGCTCCACTATTGTACTAAATTAAGGCTCAAAGATGCACTAGTCCTTGACACCTGAGAGATGCAGGTGAAAATAAGAAACAATTGATTTGTAAAATGAGAAGTCATGTTTATTTTCTAAAATCTAAATAAAACTGAACACCTCAATAGTGCAATAAATCAGGGTCGACACAACAGCCTCTTAAAGGGATTGTTCACCCAAAAATGAAAATTCTGTCTTCATGTAGTCAACCTCAAGTTGTTCCAAACCTGTATACATTTCTTTGTTCTGCTGTACACAAAGATAGATATTTTATATATTTTTGTAACCAAGCAGATCTTGCCAGCCATTGACTAGTACAGCAGAACAAAGACAAGTTTGGAACAACTTGAGGGTGAGTAAATGACAGAATATTCATTTTGGGGTGAAGCATCTATTTAAGCGTCTACAAACTCTCAAGTCTCAGTTAAGCTCAAGTGCACAAAAAGGCCACACGTAAACCAATATCCTCCAAAAAGGCCTTGTCAATATAGTGGATAAATAAAATAATGTTAAGTAAAATTAAATAGTCAAAGTCTACTTGCACTGGATGTGCTGGTTTTGGACTCATCACTGGCTGCAGTTTTGCAAAGTAACTATTTTTACTTGAGTAGTTTTGAGCTATTATACCCGTTTTATACCCGTTTATGTTTAATGTGGTCCATGAGCACATAAGATAAATGATTACACAATATGATATGTTAATATTAACGTAATTCGACTGCACCTACACAAACATAATTTTGAATTACTGTCCAGCCATACTGTAGACTTAAGTTTATATTTCTGAATAGTAGTCCTCGACTCATATTTGGACATGAAAGGTGATTTTTTTTTCTTGGAAAAGGATGCTGACGACGCCAAGTCTAGATGTTTATAAATTAACATTCAAAGGAAAAAACAAAAACTCAGATAATATCTACAAGGGCTAATGTCTGCACAAACCTTCAATTTCAATCTCATCCAGCGACTTCCCCTGCATGCTGGAAAGGTTTCCTTTCTCCATTGACAAGAGGAGTTTGGAAATCTTAGCCAGTTGTGTTGTGGGAACTGGTAATCTGTAGAAGTCGCGGTGAACACGAATGTCGTGACCCAGGAAATCTGCAACCTGATCAAGTTCATTGTGTTTTAAATTAACTCCACACTGGCTTGCATGAACACGCAAACAGTCCTGTCCTCTGTAGTGGCTCATTGACGTTGGTCTTGCAAACAGGAAGACATTTGTGGCACAAACGCCACATTCAGTACTTCTACTGGCAAGTAGTGACAAAGCATCCACCACACTTGGTGTGACCAGAACGGCAAACTTTCTGCCCTTTTTCCCCATGATTTCAATTCGGCTGAAATAGTTACAAAGCTTCTGTTCAGTCTTCGACAACCCCAGTGCAACATCTTCATGGAGCTTTGTGTTGTCCCTTTCATGAAAACTTTTGAGGCGGATTTTCGAAACTTCCCCAGCACGTCTTCGATTGAAGACAATGATTTGTGCAAGTGTGAGTTTTGCAAGTTGAGCATTGTTCTGAGTGGTGGCCTCTTCCTTCAAAGAAAGACAGAGGAAAACCTTGATTAAAACTCACTGACAACTTTTCTGATATCAACAATCAAGAGCAAGATATCAGTGGTGGACGAAGTACACATACCATGTACTTGAGTTAAAGTAAAGATACTCAAGGTAAAATATTACTCAAGTAAAAGTAGAAGTGCTGCCTTTAAACATTCACTTGAGTAAAAGTACAAAAGTATTTGCCTTCAAATGTACTTAAGTATCCAAGTACTATGATTTTTTTAATGCTATAATGTCCTATTATAATTTTTGTCACAAGACTCTTGCTTAACTCAGTCTACGTGAAGACTGTCACTCTTGGCACATCAATCTATTAATAAAATGACATTAATTAGTTATATAAATTTGAATTGAATACATTTTTTGTGTGTTTAATTTTGGACAGAAGGGGACTGATCCCATAAGGTATAATACATTTACAGTATTTACTGTACATATTTTTCACAAGCGTCTATGGTCATAATTATAAACATCCTAATGTTATGATACATTCACATAAACCTGCACAATGCCATTGAATATATATATATACACACACTACATTATGGGACCAGCCAATTTCCCTACAAAATTAAACACCAAAACGTATTAATGCAGTGTTTCTGCTACTCCTCAGAAAAAAAAAATCTATTATATGCAAGTAATTTTAGTGTCAAGGTAATAAGCAATGTTCATTATGCGTCAGTATTTACCGATAATTGCTGCAATAAAAGCTGCTGCTCTCTGCCCCGCTTAAAATTATTGGCAACACAAATTGTTTGGAACTATTGAGAGCTACACGAATCACGTGACCGCGCAGCGGCGAGATCACAGTTGGCTTGTTCGACTTGAAACGGCACACTGCACAGACCAATCGGTGAATGACATTAAAATACCGCAAGAGCGATTAGAGAGTAGACGGCTCTGTATGCTTTTCAATCGCTCTCGCGATTTCGCTCTATACTTTGATGTCATATAAACTGATCGGTCTGTGCAGCGCCGGTTCAAGTCGAACAACCTTGTGTGTGTCGCAACCTCTTATATACTGTCTATGGTCGCAACTCTCATATTTAACGGCTCTGGTTCGCGCTTAGTAGATACCACCAAGGCAAGTTCAAAACAAAGCGCGCACGTTGTAGGCTACTGTGATTGGTGGCTCGTTTGACCAGTTAAGTTTTTATCTACTCATAAATAAAAAGGAACGACTGATTTTGAAAATGTAGTAGAGTAAAAAGTAAGATATTTGACTTTGAAATGTAGTGGAGTTAAAGTAAAAGTCTTCCCAAATTTAAATACTTCAGTAAAGTACAGATACGCAAAAAAGCTACTTAAGTACAGCAACGAATTACATTTACTTCGTTACTGTCCACCACTGCAAGATATTAATAAAAATCTATCTTTTGTGAGGACATACCTCTTCAGTATCATCAGTTGTGGATGGGGGATTTGTGGTTCCAAACATCTTTGGAGCCATTTCATCATCAAGGCCCTGTAAAAAGAAAAAAACAAACAAAAAATATTGCAGTCCAAGTGTTCTTAAAAACCCAAGTGATGCCTCTGGGGACAGGACCCTGTAAACTGTATGGACCTCCCAAGTCATGTTTGGGTGGGGTTCAGTGTTTGATACACATACACTCAGATATTATACTGACTGAAGCTTGAAAAAGCACGTTTAGACAAATGTCCTTCCATTCCATTGTCCACATAAAGCATGTTCTACTCAGGCGACTGTCCACATAAAGCATGTTCTACTCAGGCGACCACACACACACACACACACACATATATATATTGAAATAGGTTGGTAGATTTAACATTTTGCCACAAATAAGTTGTACATGAGATTTAATTTACCTCTCCAACCTTGGTGAGTGGGCTGAGCTCTGGACTAGTCTGATTCGGGTGGCTGACGGCTATATGGGTGCACTTGCTCTCAGTGGTCAGCTGTAGAAGATGAAACAGAGACAAAGGACAATAAAGAGAAAGTCCTGGGAACGGGATACTAGAGAGGACATTTGACATCTGAATAAAAAAATAAAATAAACCATTCTACTGTTGACAGAAAGACAGAGGAAAACCTTGCTTTAAAACTCACTGACAACTTTTCTGATATTAACAATCAAGAGCAAGATATTAATAAAAATCTATCTTTTGTGAGGACATACCTCTTCAGTATCATCAGTTGTGGATGGGGGATTTGTGGTACCACACATCTTTGGAGCCATTTCATCATCAAGGCCCTGTAAAAAGGAAAAAACAAACAAAAAATATTGTAGACCGTGGACTATGAAAACTACACTCTGATGAACACATTTGCGTTCACCGCGACTTCTACAGATTACCAGTTCCCACAACACAACTGGCTAAGATTTCCAAACTCCTCTTGTCAATGGAGAAAGGAAACCTTTCCAGCATGCAGGGGAAGTCGCTGGATGAGATTGAAATTGAAGGTTTGTGCAGAAATTAGCCCTTGTAGATATTATCTGAGTTTTTGTTTTTTCCTTTGAATGTTTGAATGCAGCTTATTTAAAGCATATCCTATATGAAGATATACCTCCTTCATATTTTTTTAATTGTAGATGGAGAATTTGTGGTTAGCCTCAGTGCCAGGAGCTGACTTCTTGTAGCCCAGTATAACTAATAGGGTGCCTATCCATTACATGTAACCAAACAACTTAGCATTCACATTAAACCAACATACAGATCCAATGCAGGCAGTCCAAGTGTTCTTAAAAACCCAAGTGATGCCTCTGGGGACAGGACCCTCTAAACTGTATGGACCTCCCAAGTCATGTTTGGGTGGGGTTCAGTGTTTGATACACATACACTCAGATATTATACTGACTGAAGCTTGAAAAAGCACGTTTAGACAAATGTCCTTCCATTCCATTGTCCACATAAAGCATGTTCTACTCAGGCGACTGTCCACATAAAGCATGTTCTACTCAGGCGACCACACACACACACACACACACACACACACATATATATATATATATTGAAATAGGTTGGTAGATTTAACATTTTGCCACAAATAAGTTGTACATGAGATTTAATTTACCTCTCCAACCTTGGTGAGTGGGCTGAGCTCTGGACTAGTCTGATTCGGGTGGCTGACGGCTGTATGGCTGCACTTGCTCTCAGTGGTCAGCTGTAGAAGATGAAACAGAGACAAAGGACAATAAAGAGAAAGTCCTGGGAACGTGATACTAGAGAGGACATTTGACATCTGAATAAAAAAATAAAATAAACCATTCTACTGTTGATAGAAAGACAGAGGAAAACCTTGCTTTAAAACTCACTGACAACTTTTCTGATATTAACAATCAGAGCAAGATATTAATAAAAATCTATCTTTTGTGAGGACATACCTCTTCAGTATCATCAGTTGTGGATGGGGGATTTGTGGTACCACACATCTTAGGAGCCATTTCATCATCAAGGCCCTGTAAAAAGAAGAAAAAAAAGAAATTATAATAAATATCTTGAAGACAAGATGTTCCCTGTGTAGCATTCAGTGAAAAGATATCATGGCTGTATTTCAGTGAGTGTTTTGTGGAAAACATGTAGTCTCTGAAACGGTTCTTTAGTCACTGAACAGGCCACATGACTACAGTCTGTAGACTATGAAAACTACACTGATGAATACAGCATTTGATTACTTTGTTGTTTATCGATTGTCAGCCCACTTCCTAGAAATGATTGGACTTCTAGAATAATTGACTGTAAGCTTTTACATGGAGTGAGGGGTTAGTCCTTCTATAGTTCTAAGATTTGCTATGATTCTTTTTAAATGACATCTTGTCATGAATTTTCATCAGTGCTGTTGAATGGGTGACTTTCCAGTACATGTAACCAAACAACTTAGCATTCACATTAAACCAACATACAGATCCAATGCAGGCAGTCCAAGTGTTCTTAAAAACCCAAGTGATGCCTCTGGGGACAGGACCCTGTAAACTGTATGGACCTCCCAAGTCATGTTTGGGTGGGGTTCAGTGTTTGATACACATACACTCAGATATTATACTGACTGAAGCTTGAAAAAGCACGTTTAGACAAATGTCCTTCCATTCCATTGTCCACATAAAGCATGTTCTACTCAGGCGCCTGTCCACATAAAGCATGTTCTACTCAGGCGACCACACACACACACACACACACACACACACACACACACATATATATATATATTGAAATAGGTTGGTAGATTTAACATTTTGCCACAAATAAGTTGTACATGAGATTTAATTTACCTCTCCAACCTTGGTGAGTGGGCTGAGCTCTGGACTAGTCTGATTCGGGTGGCTGACGGCTGTATGGGTGCACTTGCTCTCAGTGGTCAGCTGTAGAAGATGAAACAGAGACAAAAGACAATAAAGAGAAAGTCCTGGGAACGTGATACTAGAGAGGACATTTGACATCTGAATAAAAAAATAAAATAAACCATTCTACTGTTGATAGAAAGACAGAGGAAAACCTTGCTTTAAAACTCACTGACAACTTTTCTGATATTAACAATCAGAGCAAGATATTAATAAAAATCTATCTTTTGTGAGGACATACCTCTTCAGTATCATCAGTTGTGGATGGGGGATTTGTGGTACCACACATCTTAGGAGCCATTTCATCATCAAGGCCCTGTAAAAAGAAGAAAAAAAAGAAATTATAATAAATATCTTGAAGACAAGATGTTCCCTGTGTAGCATTCAGTGAAAAGATATCATGGCTGTATTTCAGTGAGTGTTTTGTGGAAAACATGTAGTCTCTGAAACGGTTCTTTAGTCACTGAACAGGCCACATGACTACAGTCTGTAGACTATGAAAACTACACTGATGAATACAGCATTTGATTACTTTGTTGTTTATCGATTGTCAGCCCACTTCCTAGAAATGATTGGACTTCTAGAATAATTGACTGTAAGCTTTTACATGGAGTGAGGGGTTAGTCCTTCTATAGTTCTAAGATTTGCTATGATTCTTTTTAAATGACATCTTGTCATGAATTTTCATCAGTGCTGTTGAATGGGTGACTTTCCAGTACATGTAACCAAACAACTTAGCATTCACATTAAACCAACATACAGATCCAATGCAGGCAGTCCAAGTGTTCTTAAAAACCCAAGTGATGCCTCTGGGGACAGGACCCTGTAAACTGTATGGACCTCCCAAGTCATGTTTGGGTGGGGTTCAGTGTTTGATACACATACACTCAGATATTATACTGACTGAAGCTTGAAAAAGCACGTTTAGACAAATGTCCTTCCATTCCATTGTCCACATAAAGCATGTTCTACTCAGGCGCCTGTCCACATAAAGCATGTTCTACTCAGGCGACCACACACACACACACACACACACACACACATATATATATATATTGAAATAGGTTGGTAGATTTAACATTTTGCCACAAATAAGTTGTACATGAGATTTAATTTACCTCTCCAACCTTGGTGAGTGGGCTGAGCTCTGGACTAGTCTGATTCGGGTGGCTGACGGCTATATGGCTGCACTTGCTCTCAGTGGTCAGCTGTAGAAGATGAAACAGAGACAAAAGACAATAAAGAGAAAGTCCTGGGAACGTGATACTAGAGAGGACATTTGACATCTGAATAAAAAAATAAAATAAACCATTCTACTGTTGATAGAAAGACAGAGGAAAACCTTGCTTTAAAACTCACTGACAACTTTTCTGATATTAACAATCAGAGCAAGATATTAATAAAAATCTATCTTTTGTGAGGACATACCTCTTCAGTATCATCAGTTGTGGATGGGGGATTTGTGGTTCCACACATCTTTGGAGCCATTTCATCATCAAGGCCCTGTAAAAAGGAATAAAAAATAAAAATAAAAACATTATATAATTATATAAATCATTATATAAAACTACACTCTGATGAACACAGCATTTGATGACTTGTTCTACCAGTCTGTAATGGTCAGTATCATCTATGGTGTGCTGGTTAGGTTGTGCTAACAAACTGCTAACAAAAGCAATAAAAATCATGTTCCACCTGAAGCTAGATGGAAATGTACAGTATTTTGGTATGTGAAATGTTCTATGGTTAAAGCATTTCTTATATGAGAACTATCAATTTCACAAAGTTAGTTAAATAAAGTCAAGAATATAAAAACACTGTTTTTAACTTTTTTTTTTTTTAAATAACACTCTACACACAGCATGTTTTGTATATTGATCATTGTGGTTGGTTACTATGGTACCAATTAATTTATCTTACAGGTTTAGTACACTAACAGAACATCATAAACACATTACATTTATTTAATGGCCTGAAAGCACTCATATTAATGATATCACAGCCTTCCTGTGTCACTGCAACTTCATATTTAAACAAAATAATGTTGGGCTACTAAGAAAATATTTAATTCTATAAAACAAACACAATATCTGTAGTAAAAGTTAAGGCTTTAACTAGCTACGCCCTGCTCGTTAAGCCATGCGATAGCCACAGCTCAACTTAACCTAGCTAGCTTTCATTTTAAAAACAAAACTACCAAATTTGACCTGCTGGCAATGTTACTTCTGTCCTCATCTCTACCTGCTGTCCTCCACCTCTTTAGCCTGAGGCTTAATGAGCAGGACATGTTGATAGCCACTCAAGCTAGCTCAGCTAACATTGTGGTAAATATATAGCATTTTACAGTAATTGTAAGTCACAAGTTACACTTTCTTGCCAATAGGAAACACTTCATGCAAAAATGCAACTATATTTATAAATATAAGTATTACCTGTATGTATTTAATCCAGTAAATCCAATGACGTCGAGCTGACACTTCCGAGGCGAGGTGTGGTCCATTAGGCATTTAATTAGCGACTGCTCGAGGCCATGCTTCTGGGCGGAGCTTCCGTTTGTTACCGCCCACGTGCGCAAACCAGCCAATCACAAGACGGCCCGCCAAAATGCACCGTGTGTATCAGAAATGTGTATGAAACTGCAATATAAAACCCAGCTGTGGGGTCGCTGTTCTATACACTGGGATACACTCAAAATCAGGTCAAGTGGTAAAT